>NW_008632336.1:43930-45689 GCF_000691845.1 Merops nubicus
ATTACCCAACCAATCCAAAGTGCTTCATAAAGAAAAATTTCATGTGGGTCCCACCAGCCAGCCACTTCAGGAGACTTTAAGAAGACTGTCATACACTGGTCCCCAGTGAACAATGCACCTGATGTGTTAGAAGAGCCTTCCTACAGCTGGAAGAATCATGATTTAAATTGTCTTATAAACTGAAGCACTAAACTAAAACTTTTGAATGTACCAACACATATAGATTAAAATCAACTTAATACAAGAGCATTCAGCAATGCAGTGAAAGAGAATGAATCCATCTTTTTATGTCTGTTCCAAATATACAAAATAAACACAGAAAAAGTTTGAAAGGGTGTAGATGTATGAGAAGGAAAGAAAACGCAGTACATGGGCCCAGAAGGAAGTTTATTTTAATCAGTCCAGCAAGCACAGTAATTTTCAAGTATGTGGCTTTCACCTATTTCCTGTACAAAGAACGAAGTCTTCTGGGGCACTCTCAACAGCAGCCTTCCCTCAGTATTTTACTAGTGTTCAATATAATTGAAGAACTGCCTAAGAACATAAACTACCCCAAGACCAATTACAACTGATCTTGCAGGATGAAAGTAATGTCAGTTATTCAAGGGAAATGTAAATCAGCTTTATCAACTACCACTAATATTTATAGAATCAATAGCATTTTCCTGAACTACACTATTTCATGTAAAAGGTACAAATCGGCAAGGAAAGAGGTGTTACTTGTCTTTAAGTCAGTTTCTTACTTGCATTGCCAGATACACCTCCATTCTCCAAGTTGAACATCTGTTCTTTCAGTATTGTCATTGTCAGAAGGGTTTTCCAGAGGAACATTGGACCAAAGCTGAAGACAACTGGAACCAGTCAAAAGGCGAGTGCCTAAAACAGGTATTTGTAACAGTGTAACTACAAAATAAGTAGCAAAATACAAACTTCTCTATAAAAAAAAGGACCTTTTGCAAAGCTGGAAATGCAGACCAAATATGCCAGATATTATTGTAACAACTTTTCTACAGCAAAGTTACTGTAATAAGTGTGCCTTTCATATCTTTCCTCTAGATGGATAGAAACTGGTTTAATCTTGCTAGAAGATACTCTTACATATTAGAAGACATTTTGGTCTGATTTTCTACAGTTCAAATTGTGAAAAATTAATCATATTTTCCAAGTAGTTAATTATTCTCTAAAGGAAACACCTCGAGCTACTGTACACATCCCTCTTTCACAACAAATACTTGCCACTTCATGTTTTTAAACAGCAGATATTGCTGAGATTAGGATAATCGACTCAGACTGTGCAGATGCACCTAATATTTTGGCTCTCCTATAGTACGTGACAAACAGTAGATTTCACTCCACCGTGGTGTTCTCCATCATGCTAGGAAAACACAAAAATCTTTTACTCATCCCCAGAGAATGGTTAAATTTAAATAAAAAATAAGTTGCAGTAACAAAACACACACGTGTTTCTTTCATTCTATTCTTACCTGTGGGATCCCACGTTAAATTCTGTGCTATGGCTCCCAGTAAGATTTGAGCATTCTTCTGCCACTGATAATGTAACATCTGAAATTTAAGTTTCCACAAACATCAGCATGAAAATGCTTCCTTCCTCTCCTTTCCCTTTTTACAAGAGAAATAGTACATCCTCACTGTACACTCCAACTTCTACGAAGGAGGCATTTAAAATAAAATTACCACTTAGTTAATAAAATTGATTAATTGTTAATTATTAAAGTAAAAAATAAAAATGTTATTATTA
>NW_008632337.1:0-2282 GCF_000691845.1 Merops nubicus
AAAAGAAAAGGCCCAGAGGCTCATCCCACCAAACCAGGCAGGTGCAGCTCCCTCCCCACCTGCAGCAGCACTGAGGTCACGACTCCACCAGCACCCTCCTGGCTCCTGGCTGGACAAGCAGCACCTGCTTCTCATAATGATTTTATGATGATTATTATGATTATTACTAAAGTTATCCTGATACAATGATATTCTCCCCCCCTGCCCTCTGAGCTGCCCTGCCACTTGCCCTGCCCGGGGCAGTTGGGGTGCGCCTTGCTGGCCCTGGAGCTGCCCCTGCTCAGTCCCATCACATCTGTCTATGCCCAGTCCCAGCAGCTCTGCTCCCAGGCACCGGGGTGAAACAGTGTCCCCCAGCACCCTCAGCTTCTGCACTTCCATCCTGGCCAGGAGGAGGGAGGGTTCCCTGGAGAGGGTCCCACCGCAGGCCCCTCTGCCTCTTGACCTTGTTCTGCCACCTCCTGCTGGGGGAGGACTTTGGGATGCAGAGCTGCTCCCCAGCCGCAAGCCCAGGGTGGACAGGGAGCCCAGGGGCTTGATACAGGGCATGGCACCCAGCGCGGCCTATGTGGGCATGCCCTTTGCCTTGTCCTCCTTGTGCCCAAGGGAACACACTTGGCCAGACCCTTCCATGGATGAGGAGCTGCTGCTCCCCAGCAGTGAGCTCAGGCAGGGCAGGGAGCCCAGGAGTTCGATGCAGGACATGGAGTCCAACATGGCCCATGTGGATGTGGGCTCCCTGCTCCTTGCCTTGTCCACCCCATCCCATTGGACCCACCACTGTTCTTTCTTCTTCACTGGCTCTTCAAGGGATGAGGAGCTGCTGCTCCCCAGCAGTGAGCCCAGGATGGGCAAGGAGCCCTGGGGCTCGACGTGGGGCATGGAATCCACCAGCATTTGACTTTTCCCACCACTTCTGATGGGCTTTCTGGAAGGTCTTCCAATGTTTCGACTCCTTCTTCCACCAGCTCTGCAGGACCCCCAGGAGCTGAGTGAGATGGGAGCAGCTCCTGGCCCCACACAACTACCCCCAAACCACCTAAACCCACCATGCAGGGGTCACTTGGGCTGCTCCACAGCATGGCCAAGGCCAGTCTGAGCTGCAGGACGAGCACCAGGAATGGTGCCATGGTGGGAACCTTAAGGTACGTCCAACTCACGCTGGGTCACCGGGACAATCTGTGATGCGGATGCCCAGGGACAGGACCCCCAACACTGCTGGGGGTGGCCAGACTGTGGTGCCTACCACGCACTGCCTGCTCCCACTGTGCCCTCACCACCCCTCTTATAGCCCAGCAGGCACAGACCCCCCCTGACTTGGTGACACCTCATCTACACCCAGCCAGAGGTCACTCCACAGCTACCACCCAGGTTTGACTGAGCCCGGCCCCGCATTCATGTTAGGATGGGCTACAAAGATCATTGAGCCAGCATGTGCCCAGGTGGCCAAGGCGGCCACCAGCATCCTGGCTTGGGTCAGCACCAGTGTGGCCAGCAGGAGCAGGGCAGGGATTGTCCCCCTGCACCGGGGAGGCTGCCCCTCGAATCCTGGAGGCTGCCCCTCGAATCCTGGGATCAGTTTTGGCCCCTCCCTCCCAGAAGGACCTTGAGGGGCTGGAGTGTGGCCAGAGAAGGGCAACAAAGCTGCTGGGGAAGGGTGTAGAGCCCAAGCTGATGACCTGGCAGCGCTGGAGTAATGGTTCAACTTGATGATTTTAAAGGTCTCTTCCAAAGCATTTGATGACTTCCTGGTTCTCTGGTCTCCATGCCCATCCCCTCAGAAAGTCTCTGCCTGGCCCCGCCCTTTACTGTGGAGCTCCAGGTGGGGCTCTAAGGACTAGGCAGGGCCCCATGGAGAGGTGGGTCCCTCTTCTCTTTGCTGCCCACTGCCTGACCCACTCCAGCTGGTGCTGGTGCTGCAGCCTCCCCAGGGCAGTGTGACCTAGGGACCCCCCAGCCAGGAGATGGAGGACACACGCTCCAGTTTTGATTTTTTTTTTACCATTATTGGATTTCTTGGGGACATGGTGCAATGGGAGGACACGGGCGCTCGCCCCGTCCCAATCTCATGGGGGTCCATGGACACCATCGTTCCCAGGAGGGCTCAGGGCCAGGGAGTTCATCAGGGTGGTGGGTCCACGGCGCCATCAGGCAGCTTTGCCCAGGACTAGCACGCTCATGAGAAAGACCATGAGGAAGAAGACCCACATGAAGAAGCGGTCCATCACCTTGGCCACCTTCTTCCATTCGCCGGTCCGGCGCTGGGTGGCCCGGTGGCGTCG
>NW_008632338.1:0-12672 GCF_000691845.1 Merops nubicus
CCACACTGCCTTTAGTACTTCTGTATTGCTATTCACTGCATCTTTCATAATGTGTGGAACATGCTGTTGTCAGAGTTTGATGTTCACAAAGGAGACAGAGGGGTCCTGTAAAAAAATTACTTTATTCGAATGAAGGGAGAGTCCACGGGCATATCCCCTTGGGGTCTCTCAGTTTTACTGGGACACACAGCCCCCTTTTTATCCTAACTTCCTGGCCGCAAATTTCCCTCCTCCTTTCCCCATTGGCTGAGGTACTCAGAGTGTACAGACTGCCCGGTCCACCTACTACATATCCCCCTTAACATGTACCCCCCTTCAAGTCAGACGTCCTCTGTCTCATTAACTTCATTTTATGCCTCCCCTGGGAGAAGTTACTATGTGTAAGTCTATTAAGCATGCGTATTGGTTCCTAAAGTTCAAAAGTTTAGGCTTATCTGAACTTCTTGAGGTAGGTATTTGTTTTTTTAGTTCTCATTCAAGTTTTCACGTTCTTCCTACCTTCTTGTTTGTTTCTTTTATATGTAAAGTGACCAAGCTGTCATCTTGGAGAACCAGTGATTGAACCTCTCCACTCAACAAACTGTTCCCTTACCATCCATTATTGTGAAGACACATTCCTCATGCTTGTTTCTATTCTATCAATAACTACTTCTAAGGCTAAGATTTTTCATAGTTAGTTATGTGTGATACTGAAAACACAGTATCTACATCGTACATTGCCTGGGTTTATTGTCATTGATTTAGGTAGGACTGCACTTGGAGGAGGATAATACTGATATTCATAGATTAATGTAATATTCTGTATTCTTCCTTTTGTTGTATGACCCTTGGGAGAAAGGCCACAGGGTGAGAGCCAGCTTTTTTTGGCTTAAATGTTATGGCAAATTATCCTACTTCTTCTGCAAAAGGTGTTTGTGATACCACTCCACCACACACAGAGGGAAGTAGACGGGTTGGTTTTGCATCACCTGAACTACAGCATCGCTCTACTGCAGCAATTTGTATGTAATTTCACTTATGTGAAGCTCAAAAATAGAATATTAATGACATATAAGTAATTTTCAGAGTCTGGAGCCTACAGTGTCAAGCCTTATATCATCATTGCAGTAGTAGAGCAAAAACTGGAAACCTGCCAAAGTGAATTAATTGTCTGAAAGTTTGTTCTTTATATATTAGAACTAATATACAATTCTTAATCAGTTCACACAGTTTCTTTGTACCTCTGTAGAATCTGTATCTGTTCTTTAAACAGCCAAATGTAATAGTTTTCAGGGTTAGAGCTGTTTATGTTTGTAGTTCAATCTCAGGTGAATAGGGAACACCATGTCTTCTCTAGTCTTCAAAGCAAGACCTACATTAAAAATAGTTTCCAGAGATTTGGAATACATTCAACTGGCAGAAAAATACACCCTGTTCTGTGATTCCGGTATACTGCGGAACTGTTGTGAACGAGAAATCCCTGGGCTAAAAGCATCGATGGCTCCAGAGTGGGTCTGTTGCAGCATGTTCATACACCCTCGTGCACATTGCCCTTCAGGGATTGTGTACAGTGAGAGATGACGCTACTGGGTTGTTTGGTGTTATGTTTTCTTTGTTGCTGTTGTTCAGGGACTGTACTATACTTTTTCAGCTCAGCTGAAAGCTTTGCTGTGACTTGGGACACGTTATTTCTTCTGTTCCTTCATGTCTTGTCTGTAATGACAGGGTGATAATTGTTTCTCTGCTTATTTCTCATTCACTTAGTTTGTAAGGTCTACAGGGAGTTGATGGCATCTTGCTTTGCATGGATATCAGCGCAGGGTTTTGGTCTCACCTATGACTGTAGCTGCTGTTATGAAGTGGTGGAAGGTGTAGTTTCTATCAGAGATGCTTTGCTTGAATTCATTTTTCTTTATTTTTTCATAAAATTTTCCAAAGTGTCTCAAAGGAAATCAGGATAATATCAGCTGGCTATTAACTATTAACTATTGGTTACTGTGACAGGTTCTCTCTTAGTGTTGCATTATTTTTCTGAAATAATCTGATACTTGAGGGAGTCTGGCCAGATGCGATGCCCTTCATTTGTTGCAGAAGCTGAGGCCAAGAGCTGATGATGGCGCCTTTTGGATCTGTGCCCTGTGACCTGGCATTCATGGCAGCACCAGAGGATAGATGGGAGGGATTATTTAGCAGTGGTTGCTCATGTATGTTGCCACAAATATGGGTTCAGTTAAATGCCACAGCAAATTCTGCTATGCTAATCCACCTTGTGATCCAGAGCATCAGAGCTTTGAAGGTAAATGAGAACTGGAAGTGACCTGGCACAGTTCCTCAGGCACAAGAAACCCACAGGGGTTGCACCTGAATCACTTGTTAAAGGACTAGTACTAGGGTTCCTGATTCAAGCACTTAAAATTTAGTAAATGCCTCCCCCTTGTGCATGTGCATTAGGATACAGCTTGCATTGTGTGGTCTCCTGCTGTGTTTTGCAGAGGGGCAGTGTCTCACTCCTTGCTCAGGAATGAGTAACTTCATCTGGGGCTGAAATGGGGTTTTGCAGGTGTCTGTGGATGCTGATCCTGAGTTTCTGTTGTTGCAGAACTCTGAAGGTAGCAATGGTTGTGGAGATACAGGAGCACAAGGAATTATCTCAAATAACTCCTTCTCATCTGAATTGCAGTTTTTTATTTGCCTTGGGATTTCATGGAGTTTGATATCTGGGAAGCTGACTCAGCTGATATTTGAGAAGTTTTAAAACCATGGAGAGGAAGAAAAAAAAATATTAAGAACAAATATAATCTCTTTTTTCCTTTTTCTGGTACTGTGTGGTACTTTATAGTGTCTGGGTAGAACAATTCTGGTTATCTGGATTAGCCTTTATCAGACGGATACTACAAATATCTATAGAAGGTCCTTGAAACCATATCATATTACTTATGACAAAACAGCCGTCTTTCTAGAATCACATTAATTTCTTTAATAGCTGTGGATGCTCAAGGCAAGTGCGATCTGAAGACAGATCTAAGGCTGGCGAGCTCACTAGTGTTTTCCTGGATCTGCAGTGGATACCTGTGTGTTCAGGGAAAACTGAATACAGCCAAATGTTTTTTGCTGTTTAAGAAAATCAAAGCTTTTCCACTGAAAGCATGTTTAAGTAATTCCTGTGACAGCCCTTTAAAATGCAATGACTTTTAGTAAAAGCTGAGAGGGTTTTAGAGTTTCTTAAAAGCACTTTGGGTATAAGAAAGGCCTCCCGGCAAAACCCACCTGCTCCTCACCAGCTGCTCTTAGCTGTGGCCAACAAGATAACCCTCTCTCAACTACTCTATTCTGGCTCCCTTTCTTTTTTATTAGTTTTTGTTCTCAAATGAGAAGTCTGTGAACTGCTTTTCACTTGCAAAGGAGAGAGACTAATGTTTTCTGTATGCTCTGCTATACAGAACTGTGACTGTGGCAATAATAACATAGGTTTACATTTAGGGAGCTTCCAAGACGTTGGAAATATTTTAAAACAGTCTCCAAGCATCTTCAGCTTGCTCTGACTCTTGTGACTTCTGGTGACATTAGTACTGAGAAGCATGACTGACACACTGGGGCACAAATAGCATTGGAGACTTTGGTTCCTGGATCCATCCAGTCCCCAGTGCTAGGTAGTGTTAAACTTTACCACATACATTTTTAGTGTGTGCATATGTGCTGTAATGCAGTGAAGTGTCCTAAATAAACCAGAAAAATATTTTGTGCTGTTTCTTCTACAATGATTGTGAAAGCTGCTTCTTGTGATACAGTCCAGTCTGTATGCAGATTTTTATTCCATTACTTTGCTTGGCTCACCACCATTGATTGTAGATGACTGGTGACTCAAATGCTGAATTCTCTATAGCAGTTCAAACATCCCATTGTCAATGATAATGTCCTGAAGAGATGTTACTGTGTGGAAAGATGCATTATTATTCTAACGAGCATAAAATAAGCACATGCTTTTTAAAGCCCCTTAATTTTAATTTTTAATTTTAAATTTTAAAGCATTTAGTGCAAACACTTTGCTTAGAGAACAATTCCTCTACCTGCAGGAGGATGCTGAAATGATGCAGCTGTTTGTTTATGTAGTTCCCTTCTTTCTCCTTTGCCTGAATCATTGAAGCTCATGGCTCTGCCCTTTACTCACCATTTCTACTAGTAAATTCTGTGTGAAAGAAAAAAGCCCCAAACAGGCTGTGTGTTTGTATAGAGAATTAGAGTAATATTTTGTTGTTTAGCTAGAGAAATGTATTTCCTCTCACAACTGTTTCCAAGGAAGAGCATATTTTCATTATTTGCTTATAATTTCTATTATTTTTTGTTATTATTTTGACCTGTTTGCACTTCCACATGCTTAAAGGTAAGTTGGAGATCTTTGGGTCTCAGGGCTTAAATTTCATACCTATTACACACACGCAATCTGAAAGAGACATGTTGATAGGAAAAAGTGTTCAGAAATATACATGTACTTCTTGCAGCAATGCTTTAATTTAGAGAGCATGCATTCAAGTGTTAAATATACTTCATTTTAAAGATGTATTTCACATACACTTAAAACACTTTTCTTGTATCTGAAAATGTCACTACAGTCAAAATAAAAGCGGTTTGAATTCCAGGATGTTTAATGTCATTACATAAATTACAAAAAAAAAAACAACCTTCCAAACATCATTGAGTTTATATTGATCCCATTTTCCTGAGGATTACATTCACTGCACGGAAACTTTACAGAAGAAATCAGTCATTTTTTTACACTTACAGAGACTCTCTTTTAATTAGCTTTGTTTTCAGTGTAACATTAAGAAAAGCATGGTCTTTTTAGCTGCTTTGTAGAATATCTTGTGATTTCTCACAGTGATCTTTTCACAAAGATTGGTTGGGAAGGACAGTAGTTAAATTGGATACTAGACTTAGAAATATACAGGACAGACTCAACTACCTTCTCTTTGAGCTCTTCCTATCTTTTGTGTGCACCAAAATCCTGCTTCCCTGGAGTGCATAAAACCAGAAAAACACATTAATGAGGCAGTACCAGTACACATGCATGCTTCACTTCATTTCTAGTGATGTATCTCATAACAGCAGCACCAGTACACATGCATGCTTCATTTCTAGTGATGTATCTCATAACTTAAACATTAATTTTGACTTTATATCTAGCCTATTAAGGGGCAAAATAGCTTTTCATGTAGCTATTAAATTCTCTAACACATGGTGACATTGGAATTTGCATGTAAAGCTGATCAGGGCTATTTTGCAACAGATTTATTTATTCTTATCCCATCCTCTCCACTTCATTTTTTTTTTCTTCTATGGGACATTTAGTCTGTTCAGAGCTAAAGAACTGCATAGTTTAGGAAAAAAAGGAGCCTTGATGAGAGGCTAAATCTTATAGCCATGTATCTGGTAAGATGTTGCTGTCAGATCTTGCCATTAGATAGGAGAGGCATCAGCACGAAAATATGTCTTTGTACCCCTTGCCTTCTGGGTTAGGAGGTATTTAGGCAAGAATTAAGCTTCTGCTGCAGTGAACAGAGCTGATGTCTGTGTTTCCATATATTCAAAAGGGAACTTCCTGCGACAGTTGCATCCTTAGGGAGGGCAAGTGAGAATCACTAGCAGACATTTTCTTTTCTTTAGCATTGGACCAGTTATATTATTAGGGAAAAAAGTGTAATGGGCACATAAATCATTCCAGCCAGAGTACAGCCCAGTTGCAGTATGAAGCCTGATGACTTTGTCCTGACCTTTGGTAGTCTCATGTATGTATATACTTCTTATAAAATAAAAAAGATGCCCATGTAGGCTTTTGGCTGCTTAGCATAATTCCTATTTCAATAGAACCCAGAAGCGCTAAAGTATTAAAAGGGCTCTACTCAATTTTTCAGGTAAATGGAATTGTCCTTTTTTTACCCCCCTTGGCTGAAAGCTCATTAATAATAGCCATCAGCACTGACGTTTCATAACTCACCTTGGCTGAGAACCAGAAACTCCACAGTTGTTTGAAGGTCTGTAAAAATGATATGAATTTGTCAGAAAATCCTTTTTCTAAGCATTGCCAAATTGCACTACTGTTCCCTTTGGATGAAATCTTCAAAATATATTCTATACAATATGATCTTAATGGTTCATGATGTAATTAGGTATCACAATAACAGGAATGAGTGAATGTAACTTTTTTTCTGGGAAATCACTCTTACTAGAACTCAATAACTCACAGCTAGAAGAACAGATGTTACGGTTTCCTTTTAATCATGGTCTACTAGCGTATTTAGCTTAGGTGTTGCAAAATGTATCTTTCTGCATCCTATTCAATGATTTCTTAAGCTGTTATCCTAAATTTTACACTTTTAAAAACAGAAGAGAATTTTCACTGCTTCACTGTCTTGCTTTTTTTTAGTGGTCCTATAGCTTTACTTACAATCTCATTCTTTTCTGAGATTTTTTAAAGGTTGTGTTTTTCGTCACTCATTTTGTCATTTCCAGTGTTCTGGTTCAAATACATATGTTTTTCAGTGCTAAAATTATATATTTCAGTTGACTGGAATTCAACACTAAAGAGCTAAGTGATAAGCTGCCCACTTCTAAACTTTAATAATATCTCTTTGATGCCAGAATATTGTTTGATAGGATGTAGCATTGTTCTTCCATCGTGTACAACAACAGGATGTGATACAACAGTTTCTGTCATTTTATGCAATACTGTGGGTATGTTTCATGATATCTCCTTCCCTGAAGACAGACTGAGATCTATTTTATTGGGCAGCCAGAGAGCTGACTTTTATTTTTGCTTATGGTGTATACTGTCGAAATGCTGCGGTCTGAACCCCGAGCCCCAAATTAAGGTTGACATATGGGTGATTCCCACAGCCCTTCACACAGAGCTGGTGAGTTTGCCTTATAGCTTCCCCCCAGGGTGCGGCCGGCCCTGCAGGGAGAGCCAGAAGGGAAATGAGCCCCAGGGGTCCCGCACTGAGTGAACAAAGGTCAGGTGTCTGCTTGGGGATAAAAGCTGGGACCACTGGCAGGGAGTCAGGAGTGTCTGTCTGTGGAGTGCACTCCACAGAGCTTCCTGGTTCAGGAAAGACCTCCTGACTCTCCTGGAGCTGGGCCCTGGTCTGTTTAGACCTTTGTGAACGCGGGCGGATCAGGTGAGAGTTGCCATGTGGGCACCTGTTTCTTATGTGCTTAGCCTGCTGGTCTGGCTGTTTCCCATGCCAACTGTGGGCAACCTCGAGCCTCTGTTTGTACCACCTGTTGTGGGCCGAGTCATGTCGTTTGTGGGATCGTTGGGGGTGGCGTTGATCATGTACCAGCTGATTGATCTGTTTGTACCCCCAGGGGTCATTCATATCATAACGTTTTTGTCTACAATACAGTCTATATATTGGTTCATCTTCCTGCTGGTGCTATCATTTTTGTTGGGCCTGCTCATTGGCAAAACAACTGTGTATGTTTTTGAAGATAGAATAATATAATTAAAATCACAGAATCACAGATATAGATCTCTTAAAAATCTTCTTCATACAATGAGGAAAGTATTTTGCAAATAGGATGCTTTCAGATATAAAGAAACCCATCTGTTTTGTTTAAAGCATAGTGGAAGTTAATTTTGTATCAGAAATAGTGTGGCCAGTGGGACTAGGCTAGTGATTGTCCTTCTGTACTCGGCACTGGTGAGGCCACACCTCAAGTACTGCATTCAGTTTTGGGCCCATCACTACAAGAAAGACATCGAGGTGCTGGAGAGGGTCTGAAGAAGTCTTATGAGAAGTGGCTTAGGGAACTGTGGTTATTTAGCCTGAAGAAAAGGATGCTGAGAGGAGACCTTATGATTCTCTACAACTGCCTGAAAAAAGGCTGTAGCAAGGAGGCTTTGTGGGGGGGCCTGGTGTGTTGCCCCATGTAGCAAGTGGTAGGACAAGAGGAAATGGTCTCAAGTTGTGTCAGGGGAGCTTTAGATTAGATATTAGGAAAACATTTATTTCCCAAAAGGGTTGTAAAGCAGTGGAACAGGCTGCCCAGGGAAGTGGTTCAACCACTGTCCCTGGAAGTACTTAAAAGATACTTGGATGTGTCATGTAGGGACATGGTTTAGTGTTGGACTAGGAAGTGTTAGTTTTGTGGTTGGACTGGATTTTAAAGGTCTTTCCCAACCTAAATGACTCTATGATTAATTCTTCATTGTGCGTAAAAGATTATTACTACTATAAAAAATGTATATTACAGAGTTAAAGTCATTTACTTGCAGACAAATGATCTGATTGTTTGGCATATTTTTGTTTGTTTGCCCTTTCATGTTTGCAGACATTGTGTTGATGTAATGTTCATCATGCGCTTCAGGACAACAAAATATCACATCTTCCTCCCAATAAAATATGGCAGAGATACGTTACTTACCAAAGTCCACTGAAGTTTTTGAGACTGAAATTGCATAAGGAATGCAGTAGCTACATTTTCAACTTTTTTTTTGTGAATTTTCGTAATTAACTTCTCATCACATGTTTGAAGGATAGGAATGAAGCAATCTTATCTTAGCTGCCAGCATGTGCATCTTACAAAATTTTTTGCCTTTTTGTGAACTCTCTTTAGAACAAATTCCCTTTCTGGTTGCCAGCTCTGACAGCCTCCAATGTTGTAATATCCCCAAGAATTTGTTCCACAGCTGTGTTCGGATAGCTGATTCCTCTAAACGTGCTTGCAAGAGACACCAAAATCCTCAGGTGGCACCTATGGAAACTAGTGAATGCTTCAGATAAGCACCAGCTTGTCCTTACACAGGAGCAGATGCAGTAGCTACTCAAAATCCATTGTTGATGTTGTTAACCTTTTGTTTTGGAGAGTCAACTCTCAGTGGTGCGAAGTGAAAAATGCTAGAAAGCTCTGAAAGAGCAGGCAGAAGAGCTGTGCCTGCCAGGTATTTTCAGGAGAATTGCTTTCTGACTAAATGCCTTTCCAGGAACTCATGCAGTCCATATCCTCTCTGTTGCCTCAGGAGCCAGGACAGGGAAACCTCTGTTGGACAGGAGGGTCTCAGATCTCTGTAAATGGGTCAACTATGGCAACAGCTATATTCTTGGATTAAGATGTTGGACAATATAAAACACTACATAATAAGAATGGTCTAGATGTGAAGAGTCAGTAAATCTCATCTGCTTTCTCTAGTATTTCCTTAGAGCAGAAAATATTATTTTGTTTTTTAATGTAATGGAGAAGTTTTTAAAAAAATCCAGTTGAAAGTGAGATTATTAATTTGTTAGTAGAGTCTTTCCAGTTTTACATACAAACCTGCTGGGTATGATACGTCTTTTAACTTATAAACCAGAGTAAATGTTACAACTGTATTAATATTTTTGCACTTCTGTTCCAACAAACTCCCAGTTGTACTTGAGGATAACAATGAAAATCATTTGATCAGCATGAAAACTTCTGCATGAAAATAATCCTGTACTGCTTAGTGAAAAGTCTGTAGGCAGTAAAGGTCCATGCCCAGAGAAACCAGAGACAGAAGCTGTCTATGGACACCTGGCAGCACTCAGGGTTATACCACTCTGTGGCAATCCAAACTTTAATTTTTCAGCCTATTGCTGTGCTTGTTTGCCTTTATAATGTGCCATAAAAATTTCTTGCCATGGTGACTGTTTTCTTTGGTGCCAGTGTCCTGTGAGCCTCAGTTTTATCTTTTCCCAGACTTCTGCACCCTGGATTTTGGATGTATGAGGCCCTAAGTCGTCAATGGCTCTGGGATGCTGTGAACTCTGAGTGATTACAGCCCAAAAATATGCTTAGGCATCTCATGCCTCTGCTTAAAGCTGATTCATGGCTTTTTGCTTGCAGGAGAGATAGACCAGGGCAAATCCAGAGTAGATTCTTGGAAGTGCTGCAGAACAGTTGGAACTTTACTGCCCATGACAGAAGTGGAAGGATGTGACTGTCATTCTGGTTTCAAGGGAGGAGCATCCTAGTTGTTCTTTAGAAAGGGAGTTTCCAAGCTTCTCAGGAGCTGCAGATTATTTGAAAATCTTTGTAAGTATCCCAGAATATCAGCAAGGAGCTCCAGAGAAAAGATGCATACTCCAAGGGGTCTGCAGTCGAATCCATTTATTGTAAAGTATTACAGCCTTTTATAGTAGACAAGACACAGCCCCCTGAACCTCATAGGGTAACAAGCCTGTTCACACACCTAAGCTGAGCTACTGATTGGATAGTAGTTATTGTCCATGCTCTGTCCACGCACTCTGTCAGCCTCAGAGTTGTTGTAGTTAACCTCGTCAGTGTTTAACATTCTTTTCCAGGCGAGCAGCCAACAGAATTCACTAACTCTAAATATTTTGGTATTCGAAGTTACTTTACGGACTTTCTTAGGCCGATGAGAACCTTAGGCCTGTGCTGATTGTCCATGCTCAGCAAAACATATCACCCCGCTCTGCAAGTCATGATTCCACACCAGAAGGCTGCAGTCCTTTGTCAGCATATAAAGCATCACAGAATCAGGGGCGGCTGCTGCTGCCATTGCTGTTCTGCCAGCAATGGCACCCAAGCAAGATGAACTGGGGAATCAGTTCTGCAGAGATGTGTCCTCTGGTCCATGCCATAGTATGCTTTTGTCTTTGGAGACAATGGAAGCAAATTCTGACCTTATCTGCAAGTATTGCTGCTGGATGAGTGATTGAGATTGATAGGGAGAGCCTGCCATCTTTTCATGGCTAATTAGTTTTAAATGAGAGAAGCTCTTGTATTCACTACTGACTATCAGAGACAATAATTACAAGAGTATTTTGAATGAACAATCCATATCCTTTTCACACAGAAAGCTTTTTGCTGCCCAGCTAAATCTTTCAGAAAAGACTATTCAGTTTTCAGGATGATCAGTAAAAACAGATTAATGGGAGAGTTCTCTTCAAAGGGTAAGACAAGCTTCTCCAAGCAGCTCTTATCAGGTAAGTGCATACGCTGAGTAAAGAACGGTACACACAAGCTGGGAGTTGCTACTGTTCTAGATTTGTGACCTGAAAACTCCCTTTGCAGAAGTCATACTGCAGTGCCTCGGCAATTCCTAGGTGAATCACCTGCAAAGCCCTTTTTCTCTTAATTATATGAATGTGAGACTAGGGCTGCCAAATTTCATGGAAGAGTCAAACTTCATTAACTGTGTGAAATATCATATGTTAGACCCTTAATGTACAAGAGAAAAGGAAATAAACCACAAAATTTAAAATAGAGGGACACGGTTTTCTATCCAGTCATGAATGCTTCCTATTACCTAATTACTCAGGTGAAGATAGTAAAGTATGGAAATGAAGTGAGCTTCAGTATGTGCAATGATATATGTGTGAAGGAAAACATAGCTGGGGAAGTTGCAGGTAGGATCTGCGTAGCAGTGTGTTTTGACCAGTTGCTAGTAGGTGTCCCAATATTGGTGTAGAATTACTGTAGATTAGCTAATAAGGATATCTTTTCCATTCTGTGAATTGTTTCTCATACGGTTTGTGCGAATGGTGGGTCTATTTATAATGCTGTTAAAGGACTCTCTAAAATGAGGTATTCTGAAAGAGCACGTTTTGCGTCTTGGAAGTGGAAGTAACTTCTGATAGAAATGCCATTTTCCCCTGAAATAGGTCTCTTACATTATGTAAACAGCACCACAGAGGGTCAGCAGTTTTAGTTGTCTATAAAACCAAAACGAAACTATCAACATTTAAAAATATTGTCTAGCTTGCCAAAGGTGCAAGCATCAGCTGTGATAGCTCAGACATATTGACTGACCCTGTATTTGCACAAGAAAAGTCTGGTGCTCGGTTTCCCAGAGAGCTCAGCTGCTGCCTTGGAGAGCTGGGAACTTCATGGGATACCTAGCTGTTAGTTTGGCTGCTGTAGCATTGCTCCGTCTTGTCCTGGTGTAACATCAGGTCGAGTGCCCTGGGCAACAAGAGAATGTTTGGTATCATGCATGGCTCTACTGAGGTGTCTGCACCACGTGCTCTGTTTGCGTGCCAGGTGATGCTCTGCCTAGCTATGTCTTCCAGCATCGGTTTCTCACAGAGGAGTCACGGACTTGCTAATAGTTACTTTCTGGCATATCTGTCATGGCATCACATTTTCCTGCTTTTTTTTTTTTCCTTTTTCCTTATATATGGCCAAAAAGCAGAGGAAATGGATTTTTTTTTTGGGTTGTTGAGCTGGTTTCAGTCCTATTCTGGTCTTCACAGAAGAATCACAGCACGTTAGGGTTTGGAAGGATCCTCTAGAGATCATCGAGTCCAACCCCCCTGCTAGAGCAGGACCATCTGGTCTAGGGCAGGTCACACAGGAACGCATCCAGATGGGTCATAAAAGTCTCCAAGGAAGGAGAGTCCAGAACCTCCCTGGGGAGCCTGTTCCAGTGCTCTGGAACCCTTTCAGTAAAGAAGTTCTTCCTCATGTTGAGGTGGAACTTCCTGTGCTCCAGTTTGTGTCCATTGCACTGTGTCCTATCACAAGGCTTAAATGAGAAGAGATTGCCCCTTCCTTCCGGACACCCAGCCCTCATATATTTATACACATTAATTAGATCCCCCCCTAAGTCTTCTCTTCTCCAAACTAAAATGCACCAGGTCTCTCAGCCTCTCCTCATGTGGCAGGTGTTCCACTCCCCTAGTCATCCTCATAGCCCTTTGCTGGTCTCTCTGGAGT
>NW_008632339.1:0-1668 GCF_000691845.1 Merops nubicus
AATGATTCTATGATTCTATGATATCTTCATCAATGACATAGTCAGATCAAGTGCAATCTCAATCTCAGCATGTTTGCAGATGATGCCAAGCTGAGTGGTGTGGTGGACACACCTGAGGAACAGGATGTTGTCCAGAGGGACCTGGAGAAGCTTTAGAAGTTGTCCTGTGCGAGCCTCATGAGGTTCAACAAGGCCAATTGCAAGGTCCTGCACCTGCATTGAGGCAATCCCCAGTATTAACTCTCTGTCAACACCCACTCACTCCCCCCCCCCCAGGGGAAAAGGAAGGGGAATAGATTATACTAATAACAATATTAAAATGGAATATATACAAAACCAGTATCAAACCCAACTCCCCCCTGATGGCAATACGTCACCATCACCCCTGATGCTGGGGAGCAACCCCCAGGGAAAAGTCCCAGGCTGGACTCAGCCTTAGACAGCAATTGGGTACAGGAGCTGGATTCTGAAACTCAGTTCAGGAACACAGGACTCGGGATTAAAAGGCAGAATGGATGAAGTCCTCCTTGGATGCCGGCCATTGGAGAAGCAGCAAAAACGAGCAAAAAGGCAGAAGGGAGATGGAAGGAAGGTGAAAATGGCTTTGACCCTTGTGATCCTTCATCTTTTATATGGAATATGACGGATATGGGATGGAATACCCCATTGGTGAAATTTACGGTCACTTATCTTGCCCGCTCCTCCCTACAGGTGCAGCTTTACTTTCTGCCCCCCTCTGTATGGTACACAAGCTTAGAAGTGACCTTGGTCTGCATACCAATCCATGGCAGTAACTCTAAACATGGAGTGTTATCACTGCTAAAAGCAGGCAGTCTGTGAAAATATGCTGCTTACTTCAGACAAGGCAGTTAATTAGATGAGCTTTAACTGAAAAGTAAAATCATTGAACAGAACCAGCTCTGTTCTACCCCAAAACAGGACAGCACACTTGCCCCTCTCTCTTTAGAAACAACAAATCTAGGAGGGCACCTTTCCTAGTCAGCTCCCTTAGTACCTCCCTGAAGAAGTTATTGAGTGGGGTGGGGCCAGGCAGCCCAGGGTTGCAGAGGCTGTTTTGTGTTTTGGAGCTACCGTAGTGATCTGTTTACTTTGTACCACTTGCTTTATATATTGTTGTTACTGTTGTTTATTGCTCCTTCTGTATTGTTGTATTAAGTTCTTATCTCAATCCACGGGGTCTTGCATTTTCTCCCTTTTTTTCCTTCCCGTTTGGTGGGGGAGGGTGAGCAAGCAGCCACATGCTGTCCAGCTCCCAGCTGCATCTAAACCGCAACAATCCAGAAGGCAGGCAGCAGACCCTGCTTGCAATGTAGGATATACCTATATATGTACAGATTTTTGAAAAGTCTCTTGTGGTCATATTTGGAACAGAATTTAAATATCTGACAGAGAGAGGACTCACCTGCTTAGATACAGAAACCTTGAAGCTACATATGGCAAATCTATAGTGTTAGCATGTGCCTTGTTACTGTACCATAGCCTCTGGAAAACTTTATTCCTCAAGTTAGGCACAGACCCAAAAGTCATGGTATACACTGCATTATGACTCAGTGGATTCTTAAACTGCTGGTAAAACATCTAGGAACCTGCCACACTGAACATCCTGTTTCTAGTTGCTGATTTGCCAATTATGTGGCCCAGCATAAA
>NW_008632340.1:0-5064 GCF_000691845.1 Merops nubicus
AAGGTGAGAGGCTCTGCGAGGCTGCAGGGGTGGAACGGCCCCTCAGGGAGGGGGAAAAAAGAAAAGTGAGCTCTTCCTCTGCGTGTGTGTGTAAGAGAGGAGAGAAAAATTTCCAGTTTTGGGGGGAGAGAAGAGATTTCTCTTGGAGCTAGCTGAGCAGGGTGGCAGCAGCTGCAGGAAGGCTGTTGTTCAGTGCTCTGTAAAGCCTGTGAGGCTCTGCAGGAAGGACCTGTCGGGCAGCACAGAGTTTGGGACCTGTGGAACAAATACTCCACTTAAAAAGTACTTCCCTTTTTGTCTTTTTAATAAAGCTGTGTGACAGACCCCAGCCTCTTCTAAAGGGTGTCATGCACTGAGGCCTCTCCAGACTCCCCGGTGCGTTAGGGCTCTGGCAGGGTGGAGAAGCCGTGGAGCCCCTGAGGCAGCAGGGGAGCCCTGGGGGGGAGGTGGGGCTGTCTCTGCTGTCAGAGATCCACACAGGTCTCTCACCCCTGCTCTGGGATTGACTCAGGGGATCTGCAGCAGTGGGTGAGGGCGAGTGGCTTGGGTCCAGTGAAGCCTGTGAGCTCTGGGGTGAGAAATGACACATTTCTCCTGCTCTGCTCTCATTAGTGGCCTAACCTATAATTAGTTCCACACAGCTTTGCAGCCTCAGTGCTGCTCTTCATCTCAGAGTTTTGCTTTGCCCATTGCTCTCTTGGGAGAAGCCCCAGGTCCTGTTTTGCTCTTTGCTGAACAGATCCAGTTTCTCTGCCTCAACCCCTGACTGGTGAAAGCTGCCCTGGAGAACAGAATGTGTCTCCTACAGCTGACAAAGGTGACATTTGGTTCTGCTCTGGAGGAGTTCTTGATTGCCTTGCTGCTAAACAATCCACCTCCTCCCAAAGGCCACAGGGAGGTGAGTGGGAGCAGAAAAGGTGGCTGGGTGTCACAGAGGGAGGGGCTCCTCCCACCACGTCCCCCAGCCAGCCCCTGGCTGCCTCTTTATATCAAAAAGGAGCTTCTGGGTTGCAGCTGACCCAGCAAAGGGATGAACTTGTGTCCAGGCTGAGTGTGTTTGGAAAGGAAAACCTCATCTGGGGGAAATCTTAGGTGTGATTTCCTCGTGGCTGGACCCCAATGTGCAGGGGACTGCAGAAAAGGGACAAAATGACCAGAGAGTGTCTCAGTGCCACAGCAGTGACCCCCTGAGCTCCCTGCCCTGGGCCTGGGATCACAGCAGAGCAGCCTGCTCAGGGAAGGCAGCCACCAAGGGAACGCTGATCTGCTCCTGAGCAAACCTTGGAAGCTGTTTTTTTCCTTCTTGATACCAGCCTGGGGCTTCATCTGTTTCTGGCTGACAGGAGGGAAACCTGTAAGGGGCTTAAAACACAAAAAAAGCATGAAACCAGCCAAACACTGTGTTTGGGTTCTTAGAAGGGGATGGTTAGAATCCAACTTCATGGTTCTGTGAATTGTACAAGCAAGCTGAACATCAAATCTAAGTTACTGTGTCTTGCTAGATGTTTTCCAGGAAGAACTGGTGTCTGGTGAGATTGCAGACGCTGTGGTTGGGGATTTTATGGGTGGAAGATGAGTTAAACCTCCCATCACACTGATATTTGAGTAGCTTCTGCCCTCAGTCTTCCCCCTGGGTGTGGTTCTCTGTGCTGATCAGGGGGTCCTGGCTGCTGTGGGGGTTCAGGTCAGACCCATCCCACCTGGTTTCTGGTTATTCCCTTGTCCCCTGTTTTCCCACCCCCCAGCAGAGAGCTGTGCTGGCTCTGGTCTGTGCAGCCCGTGTTGTTACCGTGGCCACGCAGGACCCTGTCCCTGCTGATGGCCTTGCAAGGATGCCTCCAGCTTCTCAGGGGATGAGTCTGTGTCCTCTCCCAGCAGGAGACAAAACGCCGGGTGCTGCAGGGTGGTGAAATCGTCTGGAACACACACTTATCATTTTCTGCTCCTCTCCAATTAAACTGATTAGCAAAGTGCCTCGTTGTTGGGAGCCCAGACCTTTCACAGGCTGCCAGGGTGGGACTGGGCAGGCGTGGGGTGTCCTGCATTGTCTGAGCCTTTGCTGCTGACCTCTGTGGTCGTTGTTCTGGCACTGCCTCTGCTCTGGCAGGGGTGCAAAGGGCATCGTCCAAACCCCAGAAAGGAAGAGAAAGAATCACTTTAAAGGCTTTGAGGGCTCTTTGTAATGGGTGGGGTCACTGCTGCAAAAGAAAGGGAATTGCTGGGGCTGTCAGGATAATGACCCCGTTTTTAATTGTTCTCATCCCAGTCTAGATGACAGTGGTGTGACTTCTAAAATCAGTGGTGTGAGTCATAAAGCCACGCCCTCCCCACGGCGTGAAGAGGGGGTCCCTTTTGGGCTGAGGGGGGAGGAGCCTGGCTTTGGGGCTCCTCAGGGGGCCTCCTAGGTGCTGGAAACACTCAGCCCTGCCCTGGAGTTTTCCTGACCCCGTCCTGTCTCTGGTGGTGCTGATGGGAAGGGCAAACGGGGTCTTTGGAATAAGATACAGCTTCTACATTATTGATTTAGTGGCATTTGCATGGTATTGTGCAGCTCGAATGAAATTGCCTGGAGTGAGGGCTCGTGCTGGAGGTGCTGTCACAGAACGAGTGCCAGAGGGCTCAGCTTGGAGCATGTGCTCTGGAACTCCAGCCTGGGAATTTGGGGCAAGAGCTGGGGGTTGGCAGCAGTGTGCCAGGCTGCCTGCTCCCCACACGTGCTCAGCCCCTGCCTGCTGTTAGGTTTGTCCCCATGGGGTGATTTCTACCCAAAAGAGTCTCTGCAGCTCTTCCAGGCTAGAGCTGGGCAGAGAATGAAGTACAACAAGCACAACTGTGGGGTCCTGCACCTGGGGAGGAGTAACCCCCTGCACCAGCACAGGTGAGGGGCTGACCTGGGAAGCAGCTCTGTGGAGCAGGACCTGGGAGTCCTGCTGGACAAGTTGCCCACGAGCCACCAATGGACCCTTGTGGCCAAGGAGGCCAATGGTCTCCTGGGATGCATTCAGAAGTGTGGCCAGCAGGATGAGGGAGGTTCTTCTCCCTCTCTGCTCTGCCCTGGTGAGGCCACCTCTGGAGTAGTTGGTCCAGTTCTGGATTCCCCAGCTCAAGAGAGACAAGGAACCACTGGAGAGAGTCCAGTGGAGGCTGCAGAGATGCTGAGGGGCTGGAGCATCTCTGTGCAGGACAGGCTGAGAGCCCTGGGGCTGTGCAGCTGGAGAGGAGAAGCCTCAGAGGGGATCTGAGCAGTGCTGAGCAAGAGCTAAAGGGCCCCGGGGGGCAAGAGGCTGGGGCCAGACTCTGCTCAGTGGTGCCCAATACAGGACAAGGGGCAACGGGCACCAACTGGAACCCAGGAGGTTCCATCTCATCTGGCCAGGAGGAAAATCCCTTCCAACCTCCACCGTGTTGGGCTTCTGTGATCCCCTGCAGTGGGACATGGACAGCCCAGGGGGATGAGACCCCCAGTGGAGCTGCAGCTGCCTGAAGGAGCCTGGCCTCCCAGGGGAGACTCCCATCTTGTGCTTCTTTGAACCTGGGGGTGACCTCTGGCCTGGAACACGAGGCTGAGACCTGCCCATCCCCGTTGTTGCTGGAGTTGCAAGCCCGAGCTCTCTGCATTGTGTGCTGGTGCTGAGCTGAAGCTATTTTCTGCTGGGGGAGTAAATTGCTCCAGTGGACAATCCAGGCACGTGACTGCTGGTCATGGAAAATTGGCTCCCTCCTCGTGTTTATTTGCTCTGATAGAACTTTTTATGACACTGTCATGCAACTTTTTCCAAGGCTGCTGGAATGTGTTAGTCTTTATTTCTTCCCTTCTGCTATTTTTTTTAAAGCAGTGCTATCAGAGAGGCTGTATAACACTGATTTTTATTGCTGCTGTGGGTAATGAGCTACAGGCTCCTGTAACCCAGTAGGGATCCTTCTTTTTTTTTCCCCTTTTTATAACAAATTAGTGCAGAGCTCCTCTGTTATTGTAGCCATAGCTCAAGATCATGATTTATAGCAGGAGAAACTAAACCAGCAATTATTAGCTCTTCTTCCATTCTGATGAAGTCAAATTTGCCTGATTTTAGGCTCAGCTCGTGCATTCTTTTTCCTCTGGGGAGGGAAGTCATCCCTCTCCTGCCTTCTGCAGGGCTGGGCTGCTAAACTTAGCAAGTGCTTTCTCATCTGAGAAGGCAGCGAAGAGTTCTGACTGTTGTATAATGAATAAAGTGGTGTTTGTTTCTCTCTGGCTCTCCTGGGGAGGTTCAAGTGCCCCTGACAGTAGGGATGAGCCTTACCTTTGGCTGTAAAGGTCAGGAGTGTTTCCTTTCACCTCTCCAGCCAGGAGTCACCATACGTGGGCTGTGGCACGAGTCCTTGCAGGGAAAGGAGCTTTTGTTGTGCTTTTCACCAGCCAGACCTACAGACTGGTCAGTCTGTTCAGCAGAGGGGCTGTCGCTGCCTTTGTCTGCATCTAGCAGAGCTGATTTCCTCTGGAGAAGAAGAGGAAGAGGAAGGAGGGGAAGAAATAGTGCTGTTCCTACATCCCAGTCTCTCTGTGGCTCCGTGGGGAGACCTCTGCGAGCAGCAGCACTTTGTCTCCAGCTCTGTGCCCATCCACTGCTTTGCTCCCCTCCCATTAGATGTTTCCAGCGTGAATATCAGGCAGTAACAGAATATTTGGATGGATTTTTTGAATATAATCCTAAATCTGTTTTAACTGCTCTGTCCCTTGTGGCAGGTGAAGGGGGAGAGGGGCGTTTGGGCATCCATGAGTGAGCAGCGATGGATAACAAAGACTCCGAAGCCGAGATCCACCCTCTGAAGACAGAGGATGTGAAAGCTCAAGAGAACCATGAAAACTCTGTGGAGAGAAGGATTGTCAGCAAGCAGTCCTCACGGCTGTCCCGGCTGTCCCGCTGGCGCACTGCTGCCTTCTTCATCTCCTTGTTTCTCTGTCTCATCATTGTCTTTGCCTTCTCCTTCATCATTCCTTGCCCAGAGAGGCCAGTTTCAGAGAGGACGTGGCTCCGAAACTACGACAACGCAGGTGAGCTTGCTGGAGCAGCAGAACTCTTT
>NW_008632340.1:5095-6538 GCF_000691845.1 Merops nubicus
CTTTTCCTTCACGTGCCACCAATTTGAGCTGTGGACCTCTGCCTGAGCGTGGTCTGAAGCCAGGTCTGCAGGGATGCTGCCCTTGGGAGGGAGAGCTGTGAATACCTGACCTGGATAAGCAGTGGCCTGTCATAACTGGAATGGCCTTCCAGGAGGTGTTTACAGAATCTGAGGGAGAAATTTAGATACTGCTCTGAAGCTCTAGCAAAGTAGCAGGCTGGCTTCATTTGGGGAAAAAAGAAATAGGGAAAGGTATCTGGGAATAAGTCTTTGTTGAAGTTGAGTCTGTAAAATGCTGCCTTGAAGCATGAGCTGAGGTTTGGGTGCAATTAGACGTTCTCTGCCAGCATGACTTTCTAACCTTTCTCCATGGCTAACAGGAAAGGGAGAAGAGGAACTGCATCTTGTTGTGTTGTTTTTTTCTTAAATAAATTGCACATATTTATAGTTGCTTTTGTTGGCTTTTTAGCCTGGGTACTGCTCCCTGGTGGCTCAGCACTGGCTTCTGTGAAAGCTCTTCCTTCATCTCGTGTGCAGCAGGCGTGTGCTGGTTGTGCT
The DNA here is from genome assembly GCF_000691845.1 of Merops nubicus. Taxonomy (NCBI): domain Eukaryota; kingdom Metazoa; phylum Chordata; class Aves; order Coraciiformes; family Meropidae; genus Merops; species Merops nubicus. The sequence goes on from NW_008632340.1 coordinate 5,654, forward strand.
TTAAACACAGAGAGAGAGCTCAGCAACAGGGACTGAGCTGTGAGTGGTACTGCAGAACTCCCAGGTTCTGAGCTGAAAAAAGCTGCTTTGAGCTGAGAACAAGAAAGATGAAATATCTGGGGCTGGGTTTCGTAAGCTTTGGGTTTGTTTTGGGTTTTTATGTTTCAGAAATAGCAACCCCACACCAAGACCAGAGTTCAACATAGTTCAAATTCTGGCTGCTTAGCTATAAAAAAAAAAAAAAAAGACAAATCCTCTAGGGGATAACAGATTTAAAAAAATCCTTTGGCACTGACTTCCAACCCTTGTACTCGTGTAGATGGCCTTTTTTAACACAAAAGCCAATTTGTCCTGATGTTACTGTGTCAGAGATGGAGGCAGTGAGTAGGTCTGTAGGAATTTGTGATTTGCTCCAGCTAGCTCTGCTCATGGTTGAGGCAATCCTCACCAGTGTCTGGCTTTTGATCTCTCTCACAGTGGCCTACCAGTTTCTTGCTATAGAAGATGTGAACGAAGACAAAGTGCAAGACATCATCTTCGCTTTCAAAGCTGGCAACGGCAGCAGCAGCTTCAACAGCTCCTGTCTGGATGAAGGTAGCTGAGTCAGAAAATTCTGTAGTAAGGGGTGTTTTTCTCTCTGAGCTCTGGTTAGGGAGGCAGCTATAGATCTGGGAGGGGAACTGGGTGAGTCCCAGCTCTCCAGTGGCACGGAGCAGCGAGGGGCGGTGGCGGTGGCGCTCCCTCTGACATCTCTCCTCTCCAGGTCTGCCCTCTCCCTGTGCCTTCATCACGGCTGCGTCGGGCACGAATGGCAGGTTGCTGTGGGAGAGGCCTGCTGCCGAGGACCTGGAGTGGATGCAGTGTGGCATCCAGCAGCTCGGGGGG
>NW_008632340.1:6568-16297 GCF_000691845.1 Merops nubicus
TGGGGGGAGCCCGCATGCTCTGCCGGCGCTCGCCCTGCGGACGGGTGAGTGGGGAGCAGGGAGCAGGGTGCTGCTGCCACGGGGGCCTTGCTGCCTGCTTCCCTCACCTGCTGCCCTGCAGACTTGGGAGGCTGGGGACGTCGGCATGACAGGAACAATCCTGGGGTGCATTAGAAAGGGTGTGGTTAGTCGGTCGCGAGGTTCTCCTCCCCCCCTATTCTGCATTGGTGAGACTGCATCTGGAATATTGTGTCCAGTTCTGGGCCCCTCAGTTCAGGAAGGACAGGGAGCTGCTGGAGAGAGTCCAGCGTAGGGCTACAAAGATGATGAGGGGCGTGGAGCATCTCCCTTATGAGGAAAGGCTGAGGGAGCTGGGTCTCTTTAGCCTGGAGAAAAGGAGACTGAGGGGTGACCTCATCCATGTTTACAAATATGTAAAGGGTGAGTGTCAGGAAGATGGGATTAAGCTTTTTTCAGTGATGACCTATGATAGGCCAAGGGGTAATGGGTGCAAATTGGAGCATAGGAGGTTCAAGGTGAATATCAGGAAAAATTTTTTCCCTGTGAGGGTGCTGGAGCACTGGAACAGGCTGCCCAGAGAGGTTGTGGAGTCTCCTGCACTGGAGTCATTCAAAACCCGCCTGGACACCTTCCTGTGTGATGTACTCTGGGTGACCCTGCTCTGGCAGGGTGGTTGGACTGGATGATCTTTCGAGGTCCCTTCCAACCCCTATGATTCTATGATTCTAAGAATGCTGCTGCTTGAACAATGGGTGCAGGGTGTTTATCTTGCCGGGGCTGTTGAGAAGCGCCTGTTCTCTCAGCCTCTGTTCCAAAGGCTGGACTCTGCTCTGGTGCTTTGTGCCAGCCACTGTATTATAAGAGCAACATTTCAACAGCTTTTGAAATAGGAGAAGCAATGGCTAGCTGTGTTACATTGTCCTCTCAGGGGCTGGAGACCAACCTGCACCTGCAGTGTTTCTCAGTCATTTGTATGTGAGTGCCAGGAGTGCCTGCAGTGGCAAGTGGGAGTTTTAGGGGTTTATGAACTTAAAGTTGTCAAGGAGAACACTTAGGATTAAGTACTCACCAGTTTCAGCAGTGCAGGGTTTTGCCTGGTTCCTCTGGAAAGCCTTCTGAACCTGTAAATGGAGAAACTCATCATTTCTGAACCTGTAGATGGAGAAACTCATCATCATCATCTTGCCTGAAGCAGGGTGAGGATGGAAAGTGCTGGACCAGAGCAGTGACCATCTCTTGCACCTCGAACCTTCTTCACTGATGAAGCCTGAAGCACATTTCCATTTTGGGGGTCACTGTTTCAAACTTCTAGACAATACGTGTTCTCCCTTGGGAACGTGTCTGGGATCCCATCCTCTGTGTCTAGTGTTGAACCTCTCACACCCTATTTTCCAAAGGTGGGGAGAGAGAAGTAGCAAGAGGCATGGCTGAGGAAAATGTAGTGTAGCTTTGAATTTCTAGAGGGAATTTGTAGAGGGAAGTGTAGTAAGGGCTGTTGGAAAGCTTCTGTTCTAGCTGAGACATCCTAGCACTAATTTCCCTCATCAGTAGGCATTAGCACAGGTTATTTATAGACTATTAATGAAGTAGATTTAGGTCAAAGTGTAGAAAGGTGACTGCTGAGCCATTAGCACATAGCTGAAGACAGCCCTAAAGAAGTAGCACAGGGGTGGAGAGAAGGAAGCAGAGCAGGCTAAGCCATGGGTCACAGCAGCAGTATGGTAAGAAAACATTCTGTAGATAAATTAAAAGCAAGAAATGAAAAATTTTGCTTGAGAGAGAAAAATGAGTAACCCAGAAGTTGACATTTTTCATACCTTTTTGCAATTAAGTAGGTTAAAAGGTTGGGGTTTTTTTGTGTAGTTCACTTTTAGTGAGGGTTAGGAGGGCAGAGCAGAATAAAATGTATTTAAATAGGCTAAATGTATTTAAAGTGGCAAAGTCTGACTTAACATCACATTGTGCTAAAAACAGTAGCCAGAACAATCTTTAGCTGTTAATGATTCATCCTGGAGGATTGGTGAGATTCCAGGGCTCTCAGGCTGCCTAGCCTCTGCCTGTAGGAAGATTGGAGGAGAGGTAGGCAGATTATCATCTGAAAGTGGCTGGTGTGGTTTTTGATCTTTAGGTGCTGATAAAGTTAATGCTTTTCTATCAGAGTTGTGTTCAGTTTTGCTTTCTTCATTGCTAGAAGAAGAGACCTGAGCAAACAAGAAGGGAAGTGTAGGAGTGCAGGCTTCTGTTTGCATGGGACATCCAGCATTCCTTCATGTTTATCTTGCAAGCAAACTGGGACACAAGAGCTTAAGATTAGCTGCTCCAGGTCAAAGCAAAGGTCTGTGTAGCTGCATATTCCAGCTCCATCAGGGCCAGAAGTGGAGTCTCCAGGAAGGGGACAGGAGTAAGTGTTTTGCTACACCTTGGCTCTTCCCCTTATCCTCCAGCAGCCTGCATTGTGAGCCCTGTGGCTGTTCTGGTCTTCTGAGAGACAGGACAGAAAGGGGACTGTGGTGATCAGATGTATGAAATGACTTCTGTGTGAGAAATCAGCAAATAAACTAGAACTTTAGCCTGGAGAATGTGTGACAGGGAGAAGAGTCTGTGTCCTCTGCAGCTGCTTCAAGTGAGAGCTGAACTCAGCCATCCAAGTCCTAATTTTATTATTCCTTCCAGACAAAAAAAAAAAAAAAGCCCAACCCTTACACCCAGGTTTATGTTTGCTCTCCAGGCTCTTGTTTAATTTTGATCTTGGCTTCTGTTGCTGTGCTGCTGCTGTGACCTGGGGCTGTGAGGAAGCACTGTAGCACCCTGGGCGTCTGACAGGATCCTCCCATCTCCTCTTGGTGGAGCAGGATGGGGCTGGATTCACAGTTTGTGTTCTTTGGGGGTTGTTTTAGAGCATGAAAGCTTCTCAAGTCCTTTATGTTGAATCCATCTCACTGTTACCTGTTTCTAGTAAGCCAGACTGCTCTTTTAAGAGAGTAAAGTGCTTCCTCCCAGACTATAACCACTGTTTAACCAGCAAAGAACAGAGCCTTATGCATTGACATGCAGATTTCATCAGCCTCATGCTTTGGACTATGCTGAAGCCAGGGTATAGTTATTTACAACTTCAGTCTTCTCCTTCCTTTGCCAGCTTATTTTCTTCAGGGGTAAAATTCTTTGCCTTCCCATGATTTCCTAGGGGCACTCTTCTCCTTCACATCTGTTGTCATAGTAACAAATCCAAGTATTTTTTTCAGTGTTTCAGTAAAAGCTGTGGAGGAATCCTACTGGAAATCCAGCCTGCCTTAAATTATTGCAGGCAGGGTCGGGTAGTAATTCCTTGGCCTTCAGTAGAGCTGCCTTCCTGACAAAGAACAGATGAGTAGGTTGCATTCCTGAAATGATAATTGCTGTCTGTGGTCCTGGTTAGAGGGGAGGGTCAGCGTTTCCCCTCTGAGCACCTAGCTAGTCACTTAAGCCTTCCTTAAAAAGCAAAATCCCCACTAGTCTCTCCCCCTCACCAGTTCCACTGCAAAGTCTACTGGGCAAAGACTGGAAAATGGCCAGCAGCCCTGGGCAGGAGTGTGTGGGGTAAAGTTGCCCAGCTGGGCTGGAGATGCTGAAGAGAAACTACAAAAACCACTTGTAAAAACCCAAATCTCTGCTACCTCTGTTGACAAACAAGTTTGAACGTGCCGTGCATGTTCTTTGAACAAGGAGAGATGGGATTTGAGCTGAGTTGTGGCTGGCCATGTCCCTGTGGAACATCTGCAGGCACATCTGCAGGAGGCAAGCTGCAGCACAGAAGGTTTTGTCAGGAGTAGCTGCAATGCTGTGATCAGAATTTAGCTGCTTTATGGTCTTAAAATGTCTGAGCAGGTTTAAGTACACAGCAGCAAGATTTTAGATCACAAAAAAAGGATTCTCTAAGCCATGAAGATGCTGGGAGGCTTGTTAAGGCACGAGAAAAGCAAAGATTGATCTGTGCCTGGGAGGCTTGGGTGCATTGTGCAGGCAGCAAGGATGACTTTCCAATCTGAGTTGAAATTGTGGATGCTGGGACTCATTTGAAAGGCAGTGATGAGCATAAATGTGACTGGTTTGTGGTGCTGATGGGCTGTAAATGGCTGCCTACTGCAAAGCCCTTCCAGGAGCCAGGGCCTTTAAAAGCTTTTCAGCCTAAAGTGCTTTTAGTGAATGTTTCCCCATAACTCTGTCTTCCAGGGGAAGTTCAGTGGAGGCAGTCCAGTGACTTTGGAGTTAATTACACGGTGCTGACTCCCGTGTCAGTGATTCCAGATGTGGATAGTGATGGAGTTCAGGACCTGATACTCTTTATTGCTACAGGAGATAAGGTATGTCACTCTGGGGCTGTGATAAACCCAGTGGCTGCACCACAGGGGGTGGCAGCAGCTGCTTATTTCCATCTTGTAATCTAGGAGGAAGTGTCCCGAGGCCTCTGATTTCTGTGGGTTTGGGGTAGGTTCTTTCCCACCCTGCAGAGATGTGGTCCCAAATCAATGCAAGAGTTTTATGGTTTAAAAAAAAAAAAAGCAAAAAAGCTGGCCAGGAATCCCTCCCCTTTTTCAGTCTGCCCTCCTCACTGTGTCTTCCTGGGCTGTGTGTGGAGTGAACCTGGGCCAGGTGAGCTTGCAGTTTCCTGCAGCTCTGCTCAGAGAAGTGGAAGGGAACAAATCCTGATGGGTTTGGCTCTTGGATCAAAGCACAGCTGACAGCCAGCACTTTTGTACCACTGTTGCCCTTTCCTGATACCTTTCATGTCACTGCCTGTGGTCTGCCTTGCCCAGCTTTCATCCTAGTGTCACTGTGCTCATTAATTCTCACTGGGGTTCATTTAGTGAGATAGCTGCTGGTTGTGTTCTCTCTATTCCAGTACCTCTCTTCCCATCTCTTAGAGGGAGAAAGTCATGTAGCTGAAAGTGTTTCTGTACTGAAACATCTGCATCTGTGCCTCGGTGGTACAGCACCATCTGCACGTGCAATCTGTCCTCTTTAAAGCCTACAGAAGTTTAGGGTTCCCTGCCAGTCTGATGGGAGGAGTGGGAGCCCTGTGTCCTCATACCAGAGCCCTCCACAAGCAAATAGGGTTTTGCTGCCTGAGGCATTGTTGCCAGAGTCATCAGAAATTCTATCCTCTCCGACTCCTACTTCTCTTCTGTTTTCTTTCCTCTTTGTTTTTACTATCCCAGTTATCTCAAGACTTCGTTTTCTTTAATCTTAGGCAGCCAAGAAATGTTTGAATGCAGTCTCTGTTCTGCAGGACTGCCTTTTGATTTGTTTTCCATTTAACCTCTCCAGCTATCTTGGTATGAAATCCCTTCCTCTCTCCGGATTTGGCAAGCACTCTGTCAGCTCCAGGAAAAATACATTCCTTTTTTTTTGGGAAATGACACAAAATGTAGGGAGCTTGCGTGGAGCTCTGCAGCTTGGAAAAAGGGAGATTTGGAATGGGAGCAAATTAGCTTTGCTACCAACAAGGGCTGAAACTGGACATCATGTTCCACCACTGCTCCTGGAAATGGCTGTGCCTGGAGCAGCCTGTGGGGAAGGGTCTGTCCTGCACAAACCCCTGGGAAAAGAGGGTGGTGTCCCCGAGGGGTCGTCTGTCACAGCACACAGAGGTGCTGAGCAGTGTGGGGAGTAAGGAGGCAGTGCAGTGAGTAAGGTGGTGTGTATTCTTACTCACTGTGTGAATACCTGTGGCTGGTGCTGTCCCAGTGCAGCTGCTGGGCCAGTTCTTGGTAGTAAAGGTGCAGCTGATCTGTAAGAGCTGGGATGTGTCTCCTCCCAGTGCAGGAGGCTGGGAACAGCTGGTGGACGTGTTGCTTTCCCACTCCAGCCATGTTCTTCATTCTCCCCAGCAAACTGTCCCCTTATTCACCTGCCAGACTCTTCAGATTCACTTTGAGAGCAGCAGATTTCCTCCTCTTTCCCAATCCCTCCCTATAAGAAAAGAGGGGAAGGCTCCTGCCTGACTCAGCATCTCTGGTGGATGCTGTTCCTCTCAGTCTGATGTTTCTCTTTTCCCTAGTGTGCATTGCTCTCCCCAGACATTTGAATTTGATCCTCATTTTAGCCTTTATTCTCTTGGGTGAAATGTTTTTAGTGCATTTGGTTACCCTGTGCAAAGAGCAGAAAGAAACCTGTCAGCTCTTTTATCCCCTTGGACAGCCTTAGGAGGAGCAGATTAGGGTACTTAAAATATTTAGCAAAGCTACTTTGTGAAGCCAAGTTTCCCATGTGTTCATATGCTGCTTTGCTTCTGCCTTTCAGTCCTCTCCAGTGTTGTCACTGCTCAGCAGGTCTGAATTGGTCCTGGCTGTCCTGAGCAGAGCTGGGCTTTGCTCTCTGGCAGTCCCAGCCTGCAGGGCTGGCAGTGGTGGGAAAATCTCGGGGTGAGTGGCTGTGCTGGAGATGGTTTTCAAACCTGCAGAAGGATCATCTAGCTCGTGCCCACACCTCCAGAACCAGGGAGAGACTTTTCACCTGAGCCTGTGCTGTTCCCCTTCAGCTGCTCTTCAGCACTAGCTGCTCAGAAGCTTTGGGAAATCCTCAAGTTGGAGCAGTAACAGTGTGATGCAGCTCTAAGCTTTTTATTTTTTAATCCCTTCCCTGCATAGATTAAGACCTTCATCTATTCAGGAAAAAATGGCCAACAGATTGGCTCCACTGGAAGCCTGAATGTGGATGGGAAAGCTCGTTATATCAGACTGAACCTGGACTCCTCCTCCTACTTCCTTTTCTATACAGGTACAGCTCTGTTTGGGACTTCAGCTTGAGAGAGGGGTTGTAACTGTGAAATCAGGATTACTAGACAGTTACCTGAAAGTGTTTTCTGCTTTTAAAAGCTGTGTTGTTCCTTCACCTGGTGAAAGAACTGCTCGAGGCCATGGGAAGGGGTGGAGGCTTCTGCTTAAATGTAGGTTTGTTAGGTACTGTAGCAATTTTATTTGAAAAATGTTGAGATGTAAGGTTTATGTAGTCATTTATAGCAAATGATTACTGCAGAACAGTTGGATTATGAATAGATAAGATGTTAAAAGCATTCAAAAGCAGGCTTGAGTCTCAAAATACCCCTGCAACTCTATGATGCAAGCCCTAAAAATATAGTTGATCTTACCAGATCTGGAAAATCGTGGAGTCTGGAGCAAGGGCAGGATAACTTATCTACCTCCTTCCTTTTGTGTTTTTTTTTTTTTTTCCACAGAAAACTCTGTCTATGCATATTCCCTGAAAGACCTCTACAGTGCAGCAACTGGGCTGGAAATTAAGCTCCCTGGCCTGGAGCAGGATCCTCAGTGGGAGAAGAACATCGACCACGCCACGCACCTCTTACCCCTCCTCAGGTGGGAGACTGTGTCTCGCTTGCTGGTGGAGTGGAGGGTGCCAGTGCTCCTGACAGGGTGGCCTGCTGTGGCTTTGTTCTTTCCTGGCTACCTGGCTTTTGGACTAGGAGCACATCCAAAGCTTGGGGAGAGGGGTGGCGTTGATGGCCTGGTCAGGGTTTCGCAGGAAGGGAGGGAAAGCAGGCTGGGGTTTCCTGTTAGCATGCACTATACAGGGCAAAAAACAACCCCTCACAATAAAATCATCCACAGTCTAGAAAGTATAATCATTTCTCTGCCTTTTTTCAGCTCTGGAGACATTCGTTACCTGGCAAAGGTTCCTGGGAGATCATGGGAGAACGTCCTGGTTGTAAACTCGGAGGTGGCTGCGCTGATCAGTGCCCAAAATCTTCAGACTCTGTGGACCCTCAACGTGTCCCATGTTGTGAGGTAGTGCTACCAGTGAGGGCTGCATGTGGCATTTCCATGGTCCCAGCACCAGCAGTGTCCTGGCAGATGCTATCTTTTTAATTGTTTGAAACACAGGAGCTTGCTCTGCGATCTGGATCAGACTTAGTGTGTCATGTGTCCTCTGCTAGCAAATGTCAAGTGCTGCTTCAAAACTGAGCAGCCCCAAGCTTTGGTTCTTCATTCTGTGCCTGCTGTGGTGTGTCTGTGTGAGGGCTCAGAGCTGGGGCTGGTACCACGCTAACCTAATGCTGTGGCAGTCACGTCTCTTACTGGGGGAGCTGCGGGAGGGTGGAGGCTGCTCAGGAAGAACAAGGTGTGCCCGAGCCCTCAGGGTGTGTTGTGATGGGTCCCTTTTCTTTCTCTCCCTTAGTGAGCCGCTGCTTGGTTACTACAAACCAGATGTTCTTGCTATTGTCCTCGAGAGTGAAATCGGACCCAACAGGAAGAAGGTTTGAAATCTCTTCCTTTTAATTTCCCTTCTCTCTGCGTGTCACAGCTCAAGCAGGCGTTGAGTTGAGGACAGCTGGTGGGATGTGTTCCCTCTGGCTGATTTCAGGAAGCTTTAGGCTGGGGAAGGAACTCTTTCAACAGGTTATTGAAGCCAGCTCAGGCACTTTAATTCTCTTCCCAGTGAGAAGCTTCAGTGGCAGAGCTTTGAACCCCTTGAAAGAGTTGCAAAACTTGTGACTTTGCTCTAACGGGACCTGCCCCAGGTCTCACAGCTCTGTGATGCTCAGCTTGAAGTATTTCCTCATCTGCCTGTGTGTCAGATACTTGTACCCACAGATGGTGTGGTGCAGAGACAGCTGACTCGAGTTCTCTCTCATGGCTTGTTAGAACTCTTTGTTATGAGTCCCTTTTCTTTCTTCCCTGCTAGGTTATGATTGTTGAGAGCAGATCTGGAGCAGTCCAGTGGGACCTGAAGCTGAACTCAAGAGCAGAGAGCCCTGGGCCAGCCACGCTTTCTACTGCTGACCACAGGTCCACCTTCCTCATCTGGGGTGACTACCAGCTGCCAGGAAACGAAACGGTGAGCAGTGCTGCTGAGGGGGTGCTGTTCTCCAGGCTTTGGGGCAGAACTGGGTGGAGTCACCCCCTTTTCTCAGCGTTCACACTCCCATCTGTCTGTGGCACTGCCCCTGCAGCCTCCTGTGCAGGGTGTGGGGTCGCTGCCCTGTCCCCTCTGCCAGAAGCAGGTAGACCTCTGCATGTAGTCTGGCCTCTACCAGGTCCTCACGATGCCCATAGCAGTGCCCCTGCTAGCAGCTGGTGGTGTCACCAGTAGTTCTTGTCACCCTCAGCCTGGCTACATAAAGAAAAGGGACTCAGTTGCTCCATGAGCAAAGTGACTGGATTGCCCAGAGCCTTGCCTTGGTGGTGAGGAGAGTGGCTGCTGGCTTGGTACCCCCGAGGTTGCTGCTGTTTGGCTGGGAGCCTCTTGTGGCACTGCTGCACGCAGCGAGCTCCCACGGCCAGCAGACGTCCCCTCCCTGTGCCAGGGCAGTGGCTGGCAGCCTGGGCACACAGCTCAGCCGTGTCACCGAGCCCTCTGGGGCAGGGGCTGGCAGTGTCCCTGCCAGGTTGTGCCTTGGGGCACCAGCTGAGCTCCCTGTGCTGCACTAAGGCAGAAGTCTGCCTCCTGCCTGTGGTGGCCAGACCTGCTCTTGGCAGGAGGTGGGCTGGGGAGGAGAGCACCGAGCTGTGAGCAAAACCCCAGCACTGGTGCTGGTGGCAGGGGCAGGGGCAGGGTTTGGGCAGACTGGGAGCAGGATCTGACCGGATGTGCTCTGCTGAGCACGAGTGATGTCTGAGCGTGGTGCTGGCGTCGCCTCTGGGGTAACGTGTGGGTCCCTGTCCTGATGTTGTCCCCTTGGTTGCAGGGATCCAGAGCTCCTCTCCAGAAGCT
>NW_008632341.1:0-260 GCF_000691845.1 Merops nubicus
GGGCAGCAGAAGATCAGGAACGGGCCGTTAGTCCCTCGGGTTCATCTGTGGTGTCAGATCAGAGCAGCAGTGTTGGGGGAACAAATTCCCCCAGGTAACCAGGCAAGGGCTCTTGGCTGCAATTTTCCTCCCTCCGGGCACCTCAAGTCACCAGCCACGTCTGCAGCGAGCTGCATGGCCTCAGGGTGAGCTGGGACCCTGCCTGCATGTCCCCAAGGCCAGGCAGGAGGGTGGGGACAGCAGGACACCGTGTGTGCCTC
>NW_008632342.1:0-1150 GCF_000691845.1 Merops nubicus
GGAGCCAGCAGCTCACCCTGCTGCCCCGGGGCCGTGGCACCGAGAGCAGAGCTGGGGGAGCAGGCAGCAGGAGCCGGGCTCCCCGGAGCCACCAGAGCCCTGTGCCCGGGGGAGAACCTTCAGCCGTTGGCAGTGCAGCCCCGTGGGGAAGGCCCGGGGACACACCCTCTCTCATTCCATCCCAGTGCTTGGGGTGCACGGGGGTGAGGAGGCCTCGGTCTTCATAGCTGGAGCTCCTCTGGGCTGCGAGGACAGGAGTGTTCTCTTGTTTCTCCTGACATGTGCTTTACACTAGACAAGACAAGAGGGACCCATCACCCGGCTGCCGTCCAGAGGAGAAGTGGAGCAAACACAGCAGGGACACAAATGTGCAATTTCTACTCCTGGGTCAAGAACACAGAATAATGAAGATGTTTAACACAAATAAGGTCCATGCTGGCACTGCTCTTCAGAGTGTTGAAGGTTACCAGCTGTTGGTTAGTTACAGATTTTCCTCTATAAATTTTCACACATGATCCCTGGTCTTTTAGAATAATGAAGATGTTTAACACAAATAAGGTCCATGCTGGCACTGCTCTTCAGAGTGTTGAAGGTTACCAGCTGTTGGTTAGTTACAGATTTTCCTCTATAAATTTTCACACATGATCCCTGGTCTTTTCACTTCTTTTTTCTTCATTTTTTTTTCTTGCAGAAAGACAGAGCAATAGAGCTTGGAAGCCCTGGGATCATACTTTCAGAAGGTGTCAGAAGTACAGAAAAATCTGTGCTAACTTCTGAGCTACACCCTCACCACGCACAGCTCCAGGTGAGCTTGCCTGAGCAAAAGAGGCTGTGCAGGTCAGGAAACTGCAGCTGAGCAACAGAGCTTTTAATTACTCTCTTAATAAACTTCTAGCACTACTAAAAGGGGAATTAATATTTGAAGAGTTGAAATCTGGCTGTCCCAGAGATCAGAAAGTCTCCTCCTAATGTACAAAACCAATAGTGAAGAACTGTATGAAAAAACAAGTGAAATACCAGATAACAACTGTTTTCTGCAGAAAATGTTTCCCCTTCCTTGTCTGCTAAAAGCTTAACAGTTTCCTAAAAAGCACAAAACCAAAAACCAACTCCCCCCCCCTTCTCTTAAAAATAGGGACCTGCTAAGTCC
>NW_008632343.1:0-3767 GCF_000691845.1 Merops nubicus
TGTACTGGTGATGTTGGCTGCCCCTCCTGTGCAGATCCTGCTCTGCAGAGAGCAGCTCCGTGCCCAAGGCACAGCTCGGGGCCGACGTCAGCGCCGCGGGGACGTGCGTCCGGGCTCGGCGGGGAGCAGCTCAGGGGGAGCAGCTCCATGGAGCGGGGCCAGGGGCGGCGGGTCCCGGGGAATACCGTGCCGAGCTCAGTGATTCACCCCAGCTTGTGAAAACAGGAGATGGGGAAGTCTCTTTGTCTCGCTGCCTGCCCCGCAAGCGGACGAGCCTCTCTTTGTGCGGCGCTCGGCTCTTTTAAAGCAGATTAAACAAAGGAAGTCACGGCGAAAGCAAGAGAAAGACTAAACAGCTCGGCACCGCTTCGGGGAAACAGCACGTACCACGTACCACGGGGAGAAGCTCTGGGGCTGAGGGGCTGGCAGGGCAGAAGCCCAGAGGCCGTGCAGCCCGGCCCACACGCCGCTGGCACGCAGCCCCGCGCCCCGCTCGACCTCCACCACCCACCCCAGGAGTTTACATTAGTGTCCAGATGTTTATTTAGCCGCTGCCTCCTGAAAGTTAGGAGCGGCCTTGCTCCTCTTTTCTGACCGAAATGCCCTTTGAAATAGGAGCAAAATGAAATGGGTTGTGTTTATCTAAGTGGCTTCTGTCTTGCAAGCAACCAAGATAGGAGCGTGGAGCCCCCATGTGCTGCTGCCACCAGCCGCTGGCCAGACAGGGCCTTGGGGGGCAAGATTTGGGTTGCACTGTTCAGCACTTAGGAGTAACAGAGACATCGTCAAGAGATAAAATAAGAGTTTAAGGATGTCCTCTGCAGTGTTTGTAGCTGCATAGGAAGGGTCCCACAGGGAACAGTTTGGGGAGAGAAGTGGGTTTGGGAAGTTGTGAGAGCACAAGGCAGGCACCCTGACGACATCGCTTCTGTCTACTCAGAATGTCCCCACAGACCACAAATTCCATTATCTATCCATTCACTTACTTGATGGATTGTAAAAAGCTCTGAACAGGACCAGACTAATTCAAGGAGATGGAAAGATGCTACTCAGGTCCTTTCAGATGTATCCCTTTTATGTGTGATCTGGGCTGTGTCCTGCACAGATGGGCAGGTAGCTCTTGAGAAAGAATACATCTACCCCACCCCTCTTTTCTGGGATATTACACACAGCCACATAAAAACTTGGAGCTGGCCAAGACCAGCATCGTTTCAGCTGGGAAAAATACTTTCTCCTTTTTATGATTGGGGGGATGCATCGAGCACGACCTGCCCCAAATCCCAAATGCCCTGCTGGGTAATAAGAGCTGAGGGGGTTCCATGCTTCCATCTGCAGGAGTGAGGCTGTGGACAGCTGCCTAATGCCACATGCAACGTCACAGGGTGGCTGCCAAGAGAGAAAATACCCCCTTTTTACCAGCAGGCCCATGACTCACAAACCCTTCTGAGACACAGCAGTTGCCTGAGCTGGAAGCTGGACAGGGTGATAAATGCAGGGGGGGAAAAAAAAGTATATATGGGTTATAATAACGTCAGTCTGCGGGGTCTGCTTCTACAGGCAGAACTTCACAGGTCATTTTGGTTTGCTACAAAGCCGCAGTGCCACGGCAAAAGGTTAGTACAATGTCAGGAAAATAAATTCCCCTCCTGTCAGCTGCATTCTCTGCAGCCAGGTAGGTGTTTATCCCTAATGGCAGGAGTTAAGGGCTCTGTGCGTGGTCGGCTGTGGCACAGCAGAAGCTCGCTGCTGGAGCAGCAGGGAATCAGGCTGGCCAGGGGGTCAGGCAAAGCTCTGGGAATGCATCAGGACACACGGACACGGGTGACAGCTCCCCTGGGGAACAGAGTTCCCCTCTTTGCCAGCTTTGGTCCCATCCCCTCTCAGAGGGCTGCAGGGGTCCAAAAAAGCACTCCTTCGGCTCACGCAGCCAGGCTCGTTAGCTCACAGCAAGGTTAGCTGCTCATTTCCTCACTTCTCCTGTCATTAACTCACGTCTTAAAAACGTAGACGCACACGTTTGCACCGAGGCTTTCCGAAAACCATCAGCTGCAAGCCAGGATGCTGTCCTGCGTGGCTCTTCCCCCACTCACCCCTTTTTGGTGCAGGGCTTCTGAGAATCGCCCCGCGAACACGTATGCACCGAGATCTTCCCTCCCTCCCTCTCTCCCTCCCTCCCTCTCTCCCTCCCTCCCTCTCTCTCTCTCTCTTCCCTCTCTCCCTCCCTCCCTCTCTCTCTCTCTCTGCCCGCTGTTGTTGCAACTCTGGATTTTCTAAACTACGTCTGTCAGGAAGGAGACAGGAAATTCGAGTCACACTTGCAACAGCTGTGCCATGCCTACTATCAGTCTCAAATGACGTAGTTTGGCTTGGGTGGCGCGGGGCCAGGAACTCGGCAAGAGCGGAGGTCAGGAAGATAGGTCACTGTTTATACTGCTCTGGCACTCGGGAGCACGCTGAGTCTATCTGCTTTCTTCCTATCTCCACTGTTTCTCTTTCCGTTTCTCTCTAATAATGACGAGCCCCAGCATCCTGTTTTCAAAACATCTCCACCGGTTTGCTGTTTACCGGTGACAAATCTAAACGCCTTTGACCGGAGCAGGCAGCCGAGGGGGGTATCGCCAAAAACCCTGAGCCAGCTCGGGCTCCTCCTGAAAACACAAGTTTCCCACCCAACGGCTCCTCTCTGCAGACAGCACGGCTGCCACCAAAACCTGAAAGCCACAAACCCCCCAGCCTAATTTGTGTCAATGCTCGCTGCTGCTGAGGGAAGGAAAGCGAGGTGTCGGGCTGTGAGGCTCCTCCTTCACAGATGAAAATGATACTGGAAGTTGACCAAAAAACGCAGACCTTTCAGAAAGTGGTTATGAAAGAACAAAGTTTGGGGAACCTCTTGCTTGTAAGCTGTTTGCATGGAGAGGGAGCACAACTTTTAATGGCTACAATAAGCAATTTAGTTGGGTCTTCTACCTTCACGAGTGCAGCAAAAAATAAACCATCTCAAAACGAAGGGCATCGGCGTCCACACTGGAGGTGCAGCTTTCCCTGCAGCCTAAACCTTACTCAGCTTTCACCCCAGCAGGAACTCAAAAAAAATAAGAAAAAATATTCCTTTCTTGAAAGCTCTGTCTATAAAACTTTTATTGCTTCCTTTGTCCCCGCACATCGTGGTAATCACGAGCAAAGGAAGCTGAAATAACACAGGATTTCTTTGCTCTGCTTCTTCCATAAAATCAGCTTATGATTCAGCATTTCTGATTTCATTAATTTCCAATTCAGAAAAAAGCTAAAATAAAAAGAAAACATCGAGTTGGTGCAGTACCACTCAGAACTGGGTTTAACCGTGGGTTTAACTGGTCTGAGAGAGGGATGCAGCAGACACAGCCCTCAGCCCAAAGCCGGAGCAGGCTCAGCTCCAGTTAAAGCCTGGCTGCAGAAACTGGGCTGGAAAACCCCCAGGCACGGGGGTGGGGAGCGGGCGCAGCCTGGCCCGGAGGTGTGAAGGCTCCGGCGGCAGCGGGGAGGCGGCCCCGGGGCAGGGAGCGGTTCCAGCCCGGCAGGAACAGGGGCTGACTCTGGGAGATGCTGAAGCCGAACTCCTCGGAGATGCTGCGGCTCGGTGGGACAGGGCTGAGGAGCAGCAGCTTCCACAACTTCCACAGAGGCCTCCAGCCCCCTATTTCCCTCACGCTCTCCCGGGGCTCTGCTCCGTTCTCTTGATTTTTAGCACCATGCACTTCTCATACTTTTATTTCGGCGCCTTACCCCTC
>NW_008632343.1:3909-4112 GCF_000691845.1 Merops nubicus
AACATTAAATCCCTCGCCGAAAGACAAAACAGCAATAAAACAACGTACCACAAATGTTTAGAGTTTGCCGTTATTACGGACAGACAACAATGAAGATAATTGACTTTTGAAGTGATAATTTGTTAAACGCGGGCGTTTTCACTGCGTTTCTGGGAATATCGGTTCCGAAGGGACCGGCGCTAATTGAAACCTCTTTTACTTCT
>NW_008632344.1:0-216 GCF_000691845.1 Merops nubicus
TGCGAGACCCGCGGCAGCGCGAACCCCCGGACCCAGCCCAGAAGCCCAGAATATTCCGGGCTGCATTGCCTTGGGTTGCCTCCTTGCTTTGCCTATTTTTATTTTTTTTTTCCTCCCCACCAAAAGAAAGGGAAAAAAAACACACACACACAAAAAAAAAAAGCCACCCAACACCAACCAAAGCCCGAAGCCCAACAAGCCTGCCTGCATCCGCAC
>NW_008632345.1:0-376 GCF_000691845.1 Merops nubicus
GCTCTGGGCTGGCCAGCACCGGGCCTTTGGGGTGACCTCTGCTCAGCTGCAGGCTAGCAGCCGAAGCCTGGGTCACACTCCCCGTGGTTCTGAGCGGCCTTGCCAAGTCGGGTTGTGGAGCATATAAATGTTTATGCATTCAATCCATGTTTTCAGAGTCATGGTAAATGTGCCAGAGCTGAATGAGAACCCCAGGGCAGAGCCGGGGTACCAGATACCAGAGGAACACAACATGTGGCCTGTGCTGCTGGCTGAGGAGCTGCTCTGAGCCGTGCCTGTTCTGATGTGGTCACATCAAGTATCTGACTACTGAACCCAGGCTGGGCTGGGGGCTCATGCTGACCACAGAGCCCTGGACATTGGCTGGTGCCCGGCC
>NW_008632345.1:407-1196 GCF_000691845.1 Merops nubicus
CATCCCTGGCCTCTGTCGCACCCAGCAGGCAGGGTGGGCTGAGGACACTCTCTGCAAGACCTTGCTGCCCCTCAGGGCGCTTCACCCGAGACACTGGCAAGCTGCAGGGGCTGTTTTTCTGATCTGTTCTGCTGCCTGAAAACGCCTCTGAGTCTGCAAGTCAGCTTTGTTTGCAGTGCACTGTCATGATGACTTTAAAATGAAAGAGCCTTGATAAATAAACCTGGAATGCTGCTCCAGGGGTGTTTTAAAACATAATAAATTTGCAAACAGAAGACTTGGCAGAAGGGAGGTCAAAATGGGATTTTTTTTTGGCACCTACACCACAACCAATTTAAATTAGGTAACTGAGTATCTATAAATTGTCTAATTAGGTCAGCTTCCATTGCAACCTCGGCCTGAAATGCCCCAACAACTAAGCTTTCTTCAGAGAAGGTCTCTTAAAGCCCTTGTTCCCACATAGTACTTCAAAATGATAATAATTCACTTAATCCTCATAATTGACTTGAAGCTTTCCAGAAAATGCCATGACTTCAAACAAATACATTTCTCAGGGATGCAAGCCTCTATGTATGGAAAGATTTGTCCTGAAAACCGTAAAATCTCTGTAACAGAGCTCTGTAATACAGTTGCATAATTATCTAGATAGTGGCTCCAAAAGGTTGTTTGTGTTTATTTTTCATAAAGCTCTGAAATGAGAGTTTAACTAAGAAAAACCAATTTTGTTGGAATAAACCTTTCACTCAACCAGGGACGAAGGCCGTGTGCCAGCGTGGGTCAGCCTGCTGA
>NW_008632346.1:0-1496 GCF_000691845.1 Merops nubicus
CCCAGAGCTCTGCTGCGGAACAACGGCGTCCCCGGCGCGGGTGAGTGGGGCCGGTGGTGAGCTGGGATGGGCACAGCTGGCGGTGCCGCCTGCTGCAAGCAGCAGGGAGGATTTTCTGCATGGAGTGGCTCAGAATTTGGTGGCTTGGGGAGGTTTTCGTTTGGGGGTTGTAGCCTTTTTGGTTTTAGGAAAGCTGTTGGTTGCCAACAAGTTCCCAGCTTGGTGGGCCAGGCTGGGCAGACGCCTTTCTGAGCAGCTACCCTGCACACCCTATTGCACCCACTTGCTGTGCCCCTGACGCGTGCTGACGGACCCTGCTGCCCCACAGAGCCTGTGCCCCGTCCCCGCTGCTTCCTCGCAGAACGGCCTCTTCCACTTGGGCAGGCTGGGCAGGCACTGCTTCGGCTTCAGCCCCCCAGCAGCCCCCCTGCTTCGCGTCCCTCAGACAGCATCAGGATTTCTGCGAATGAAAGGCTCACGGGTGAACCCCCCTTCACCGTGCTCTCTGCCCCCCCATAATTTTATGCAGCCAAAAATCAGGGAGGTGTTGAAACGAAGCGGTTGGTGGATTCCCACCCCGCTCCTCAAGGCAGCCCTGAGCAACCCCCCCGCCAGCTCCGCTTGCTGCAGCTGTTTCACTGCAGCAGCGTGAAGCCATTGACCAGCCATAGCCGCCTTAGGCTTTTCCCAGCCACAACAGGTCAAGGGGATCCCACCAGAGACTTGGAGCCAAAAATCAGGGAGGTGTTGAAACGAAGCGGTTGGTGGATTCCCACCCCGCTCCTCAAGGCAGCCCTGAGCAACCCCCCCGCCAGCTCCGCTTGCTGCAGCTGTTTCACTGCAGCAGCGTGAAGCCATTGACCAGCCATAGCCGCCTTAGGCTTTTCCCAGCCACAACAGGTCAAGGGGATCCCACCAGAGACTTGGGGATCCCACCAGGTCCTGGTGCTGTGCCCGTGCCCAACAGGAGCCTCCAGTGCTGCCCTAATTAAAACCACCAGCTGCAGAGAAGGGCTGGTGCTGGCAGCACCAACTCCAGACTCTGGCTTTGAGGCATGGCAGGAAGAGGAGGCTGGTGCCCAGGGTTCGATTTGGCTTTGCCACGGGAGAAGGGTCCCCTTCTGCAGGAGGGTCGCCGGCTGTGCTGGTGTTGCAGGAGCCGTGCGTCGCTTCGGTCACCCCTTGCCAGCTGCTGCTCTGCATCTTCTGAGTTTTCTTCTTTCTCCTTGAGGTCACACCTCGGTAGGAAAGTGTACTTTGCTTTCGGCTCCTGCTGCCCTCGCACCCTCCTGCCATAAATTTGAGCTTCGCAAGGAAAGGTAAAACCACCGGTGGGAGCCTGGCTGGAGCCTGACGCCAGCACAGCCCCAGCACAGTGCGCGCCCAGAAGCTGCTTCGGCACCAGTGCCGCGGTTTTGGCTCTGGTCCCCACGCCTCCTCTCAGACACTGCGCGCGAGGGGTGCAGGGAAATCGATGCTGGTGCCACCGCCGGCGA
>NW_008632347.1:0-17264 GCF_000691845.1 Merops nubicus
GCCGCTGGCCCCGCCAAGCGAGGGCAAAGCTCCCCCGCCCGAGTGGGCTCAGCCCCTCCGCTGCAAGCCAGCCCCGAGCCCGCCTGGCAGCTCCCCAGATGCAGCCGCCGCCGGGGAAGCAGGGTTTTCGGGAGCGGTCCCCGTTACATGCATCGGAACTCTCCGTGCCAGGAGATGGAACCGCAGGGGCAGATAGATTTAAAAGGCATTGCGTTAGCTCCGGAAAACAATCCTCCAGTTAATTAAATGGTCCGTCTCTGTAGTAGACTGGGCTTTGACAAGAACAGAACGGTCTACCAAATGATAAAGAAGGTTATCTAAAATTAATTGCCATGCACACGGCTTGCCTTGACAATGGGATCTGTGGGAGAGCTGCTGCAAGTGAAGTGCGACTAAGTCAGGAAAAAGCAAAGCTGCGGCTGAAAGGCTAAGAACACCCTTCTCTCTGTTACACGCCGCTTTTAACCTCCCCCCAGCAAAGTTTCCCACTACATTTCCATCACAGTTCAGAGTATCCTACTTTTAAAGACTGAAACTGAACAGGTACTAGTTTAGCAAATAACAGAGATTGTGGATTTGTTGTCATCCAGACATAAAGTTTACAGAATAATTCTCAGCAAACAGGTTGGTGCATTGAGCTATTGTAAATCATACTTTTATTTCAAGGGCACATAGCAAAGCGATTTTTAACATGAGGGTTGGTGGCTACATATAATGCTCAAGAGTTCCTTCTTATCCTCAAATTCATGCTACAGGCAAAATGAAATTCTTCTGTATGGTACCGAGTATCTGTTAAAGATGTGATTCAATACAAACTGAAGCCTAGTGAGCTGTGGGTGATACTGCTATTGATTTCAAAGACTTTTTGGGCACTACCTTATCATAAAAATCCAGCTTTTTATTAATAATTCTTATTTTGTGTTGAATTTCTGCATTTCTGTGCATTTGAATGACACACCAATGAAGTAATTTTAATCTCGAGGTTATTGATTCAACATAGGTTTCAAATCCTCCATTGAAATATTAATTTGTTTAAAGAAGCTTGTTTTCTTCATTTAGACTAAATCATAAAACTTTTCTAGTTGCCTTGATGTATCAAAATACTGGATGAAATTTAAGTTGATGACATTGCCAGTAGAGCCAGAGGTAATATTTTTTTTAGTCTCCTTCCCCTGCTATGAAAACTGAAAATGTTGAGCCTGAATTCTTCTTAAAGACCTACTTAAAGAATGAAAATTTGGTTTGAGAAATAGCATATGGAGTAGCTGTCCATTTGTGAGTGTTTTGCACACTGTCTTTAGATGAAACTGGTTTTAAAATATTAACAATGTAAACTGCAGTTTCTTCAGGCCTTGCTAAGTGTGGAGCACTGGTAAGTGCAAAGGGACAGTGAGAGTACTGCTTTGTAGCCAAGTCAGTTAGAGCCCAGCCATGATATCTGGACATAGAGATAATTACCTTGGGGAAAGCAGGATCCAAATCACAGTGAAGTGTCTAATACTAAAGGCAATAAGTTTTTTGCTTTCAATTTTTTTTCTCATTAATGCTGACTGGGATTTTCTTTTTGTGCTGGGTATCTCAGGGCACAGGTGCTCAAGACATTGATGAGAGTTCCTTATATGAGCTGCTCAGCTTACAGATAGAAGCTATCTGCCAAAAAGCAGACTTTGCAAAGAAATGATGATCAATGGATGCACCGAATGATCTGAAAAAAGTTCAGAACCACAGTAGTCTTGTAAGCCTGGAAACAGCTGGTTGTAAGTCCAGCAATTCTTTGTCCCCACTGAGCACTGACAATTGTTTTTCATGGCATAATGCAATCTAATTAATTGTACTATTTCACAACATAAAGATGCTTTTGTCATTTGTTACACAGTAAATTACAAGGAATATTGTTTTTTAAAATCCAATTTGGATGGGAAAAATCAGTAATTAGCTTTCTTCTACCAAATAGTAGTGATGTGAAAACAGTACCTATACAAAATCTTTGTTGATCATACATGGGCACAAGCTGTGTGAAGCTGACAGTACATTAATTAGGATATGAAACCTTTCTCTTGATAATCTGTACAAATGCAAGGTTTCTGGTATCACCAGTAGAGATTTTTATAGCAGAGTATTGCTGATAGCTGTGTCCTTCTTCCAAACCCATCAGGATCCTTGCTTGTGTTTCCCTGCCCCTCTACCAAACTATCTGTTAGAGTGAAAGCTTTTCAGACTTTGTTTTCATGTCCTGTGCAGTGCCAGACAGACTGATGGGGCTTGGGAAGGGCTTTAATAATAATATTTTCCCTCTGCTCTTGAAAGACTCCACAAACACAGAAATGCCTCTAGTTTCTTCAAAAATAAGTATTTTTAATAAAACACAAATATTATTACATTTATATCATTAAAAGACTTTAAAAAAGTGGGATCCTTATGTACTTTGCCTTCAGAGAGTTTACAGTCCCTTCATGTGCAGGCAATATAACTATTTGGCTGGGGGCTAATTAGGAGTGAGATACTGAGAGGAAAGCAATATCCTCCACCTCTCCTCTTGCACTCTGCATCTGGCAAGGGCACGGGTTTTCTGCCATAGTGCTCATAGAGGAAGAAAGATTTCCAGTCTCCAGTTTAAGGCCTGATTATATACGTTATAGCCATTAGATATCACACAGTAAAAAGGGTTAGAGTCATCTTCGTTGCTGTTCCCCTCTCTCAGTCCCAAATGCATTACGTTTCCAGTGTAACTCCAGTCTGGCAGTTAGGGTGTTTCAGTGAGCTGGGAGATGTGGGCTGCAGTCCCAGCTGCACAAGCTCTGCACCCCCAGAGGAAGGCAAGGAAGTCAGTTGCACAAGGGATCAAACATTGATGAGTGAGTATCTGTGGGGAAGAGTTACCTCCTCCTGCCCCAGTCATGTTTTAGAAGAAAGTGATAGATGACACTGTTTTGAATAAAGTCTACACCAAACTTCTTAACATCTAGTGGACTGACTCCTTTACAGGGAACACTGGGTCCATGGATCTTCTCTGGGCTTCTGTGTGAGACAAGCACAAATGCTCGGTCCTGTCAAGGTTCTAATGCTTTTGGGGTGCCTAGAAGAAGAACATATTTCCTGCATTGTCTGGGGAACTCCAGGGTCAAATCTTGCAGTGCCACAGGGGTTGAAGAGGACAAAAGGCAGATCTGGCAGGAATGGCTGTGGCAGGCATGGGTTTTAAAAGTCTTGCTGTGTATCAGATGATGAGCAGGATTGTCACCTGAGAGTTTTAATTGCTGTTTTCAGCTCTGTTTTCCAACCACTTTGAGTCTGGGCCCTGAGCACAGGTCTTCTGTTCCAATAGAACACTGCTCACCAGGCTGCTCAATCTCCAAGGGCTCAGACTCTTTTTTATCTTTTTTTTTCCCCTGCTGAAAAGCTCCCTTTTTACTAACACATGGGAATGAATACTATTCATTAGACTAAGAGTAAAGAAAATAAGAGAGTGATCCTTTAGCCCATTGTGTGGGATGTGGGAGGATAGTATTCCCCACTTGGGCAAGCATTTCCTTGCTGCACATTTTTAGACATTCAGAACTGCCTTTTCTTCCTCTCTGTCACTTAAACATATTCTGTTGCTCCTTATTTTCAGTTTTATAGATCTGAAGGTCTGGAGGGGATGTCCAAAGAGACAGAGTATCATCAGTCTGCCAGTGCCATCTTTCCCTGTTCTGCCCTCAGAATTGCTGCCAGCTGGTAAGTAACATTTAATAGGGATTCAGAATGTCTGATGTTGAGTTTCTTATTAGGGGTGAGTATACTTCAGGATAAAAGCTTTTTGCTAGGATTTATTGATTTAGCCCTGACTTCTTGGCCTTTCTCCATGCAAATGCCTCTTTACTACCCAAAATGTTAGTTCCCCTATTTGGTAGATTTGCTGTCACTTGCAGTCCTCTCTGATGTCTTTGCAATCTCCAAGATTTTGTAAGACCAAAGACAGGGAAAAGACCATCAAATGCATTAAGTGTTCCTGATAATCAAATTGTTTTACTTCAAGGGTCCCTGTGCTGTGTGCTGGTGCCATCAAAATTGTATAAAACTTAGAGAACACACAGTTCATGTCCTGGATAATTTCTAAAACACTGAAAGAGCTTGAACCAAGGCATTCACTATCCACAGGTGTGTTTCACATGTGCCATGAAAAGTAAATAAACATTCTGAGTTGCATTCTTATTTTGAGCTAGATCGCCTCTTTGAATGTAGAAGTTTGGAAACAATGGAGAAAAGTGTCCATGGCTTCTGTGTCCTTGTGGATTTTTAGGGTTTTAAGTCTTAAGAGTTTACAGATCTCAAATATACCTGGAGACATCATTATTAAGCAGTCTTGAAGTCTTTGGAGCACATTTATATGCAAGGAAGGCATTGCTAAGCACTGGAGGAAAATTTATTTTCATTTTCTATTCCAAAGGTAGTACTTGAGAAAATGTTACAAATTAACAGAAAGTTATTGGTGCAGTGAATTTAGCCTTGAATAGTAAGAACATTTGGGAAAGTAATTTATCATGGCCTGGAGCAGTCTCTTTTAAAGCAGTGCGATAGCTTTTCTATGATAACAGGTAGGTAACCTAACCTTTAAAATGCAGTTCTTCATTCAAATAAACCTTGCTGATGGACTTAAAAAGGTGATTTTGAATACAGTTAGGCATTACTTATTTCTTGAGACACCATATGACTCTCATACAGACAAAATAAAACCAGGAAAGCTTTCTAGAACACCAGGTTCATTTTTCAGTATAATGGGCTGTAGTGAGTTACTGCAGTAACTCTAAAATAGCATCTAAAGAGAGAACATGAAAGTGGACTTTTTATTAAAACTTGAATACTACCTCATGGCAATATATGATGTATTTGTGGGTAGATTTGCAATATCAGGCATAAGGAAAAGAAAGATGGGTGATTTCACCCTCCTGACTTTAATTGTTCGTGGATGCAGCACTGGAGAGGCTATACTTCTCAGAAGGAATAATGCAAACCCATTTTGTGGCTATGCGGCGCTGGTAGGAGACTGAGGAGATTCTGTGAAGCGTCTCGTGTTGAATGTGTGACTCATTTAATCGGCTCCTACCTCTTGCTCCCCCTCATATTTTTAATGGAGTTCAGCACATTTTCTCTCCCACTCTAAGACCCCACGTGCTGGATGTGGCAGATCATGAATGGTCAATCTTAAACATGACTGTGAGTGTCATGTTTCAGGTGAGTGTGGCTGATGCCTGGACTCATGGAGTGGCAGAGAGCACAGGTCATGCATCACATAGGAACAAAAATAAAAAATGAAAGTAATAACAAGCCTGTGTAGAAGATCATTCCCCACCTTCAGCCTTCTGCTGCAACTCTTTATCCTATGACTCGAGGTGCCAGACATGGGTCCCCATTTTGTGACCAGTGTGTGGAACCCCAGAGCACCTTTCTGCAGGATCCTCCAGGCTTGTGTGAAGACAGTAGGTCTAGTATGGCAGTGCTGTGAGGATGCTCTGGATGTGTGTGGGGGTGTAGTTACATGGCTGCAAAGGACAGAAAATTTTCTGCATGCAAATTCCTGCAAAACATAGTCACAGATCTATAATAACTCACAATAATGCATATGGCTGTAAGGCACCAGAAATGCTCTTTGGGAGATGTGGACAAATATTGCATTTTTACCTTTTATAAAACAACAAATTGCAGCTCCTAACAATTACTGTGATGCATTCCCCCCATCCAGTGTCCTTTTTAAAGGAGATATTTTACTACCAGCATTTAGCAAGTAGTTGCCAAACAAGGTAGGAAACCCATAAGAAAAAGAAAAGTGTATATTACTTCGGTAAGCAACAGATACTTTGCAAAGACTTTACGATCCATATTAATCCAGGCTGAAACTGCTCTGATTTTGCTTCAACTGATAACATGGATAGGCATAACCATCCATTATCATTACTCATTTTTGGAAAAAATAAAAAGAACAGAAAGAAAAAAAATCTCTTGGGAAGTGGCAGTGTGATCCTGGACACGAATGCAGCTTTCCTGCATATTTCTTTTGGTAGTATATGATCTGGAAATAAAAGGACACATTGCCCATGATTTATAACAATATATTTTTAAATCTATGAGGGTTACTGTAAGGGGAGAATTTCGTTTATGTGCAGAATCATGTTCAATATGCTAGTTCTTTCTGTTGCATCCATAAACCCACATGGGCCAATGCAGCAACATGTCTCCATAATGACCATGTATTGCCTTCTTATTTGCAGTGCTCGTGAGAGCGCTGAGGTGGCCTCTCACACTGAGCGTACCTCTGACCCGTTTCAGATTTTGCCCAGAATCTTTCTCTACTTCCTGATCCTTACATTTCAGGACTGAAATGATCGCAGTGTTGTTCAGTGTAGGTTGCTCTCAAGTGTTTTTATTCTTCTGTTTGCACAAGCTGGAACTCCCTGTACTGCTCTCTCAGTCTGGCTTGTGTCTTGTGCTGAGGTAAAAGTGAGTATCAGAATCTGTTCTGGACTAAGTTTCACAGCAAGGGATGCCTGAGAGTTCCCTTTAAGCCCTGTTATTGGCATGAAGGGCAAGACTCAATGAAATAACTATGGTGGTTTGTTTGTTTGTTTGTTTTTAATTTGACTATGTTTCAAGGCATACGATCTGGCATCTGAATACTTAGGGTTTGAAAAATGGAGAACTGAGAAAAATTAACATATTCAGAATAATCTCAAAATATTTCAAAACAACTTGTCCTTTGAACTTCAAGTGTAGCTAGAAAGAGCTTGTCAAGTCTAGAACTTGAGACCAGTTTTACAGTGGAGGAAAAGAGTATTTAAAAAAAAATGATTATCTGGCAAATAAAGCAGGGAAGCATCTTTTCATCTTGTGGGGGAAAAAAAAAATTGCTGAAATTGGAAGCTCCCACAAACCAGTGCTGTAGTCACCACCTGCAGCAACATTAAGCAAACCTGAAATATTTGGGAGCATGCAAGAGCAGATGATAGAGACTGATGCTCTTTGCCTCCCAGTTAATTTCTATTCTTATTTTAGTGTCCTGAAAAAGCAATTATTTCTTTTAAGTCTTGAGACAAGAAAACTTTTTTTATCTTTCTGTTTTGCAATTGGTTACAAGCTCTAATTGAAGATCTTCATATGACTGGAGCATCTGCTAGGTGTCCTGTCCAGATGGACTCTCTAGTAAAGCCAAAAAGCTCACATTCACTTGCCGAGTTCATCCTCCCACAGTCAGAGCACTTGCTTGTTACTTCTTCTTCAGTCAGGTAGTTATTTTTATGAAGCTTGTAGGTCTACCATTATGTCTAAGACTTCCACTCCTCTCTAAGTTTAGGTGAAACTCAGAGTCCCTAGGGAAACCAGACAGCTACAGAGATAGACAGCCTGTCTGCATAAACCTCATTTACTTCAGCCACCATGTGAGAAATGGAACAGCTGAGCCCAGGATTAT
The DNA here is from genome assembly GCF_000691845.1 of Merops nubicus. NCBI lineage: Eukaryota > Metazoa > Chordata > Aves > Coraciiformes > Meropidae > Merops > Merops nubicus. Next base: position 7,445 of record NW_008632347.1, read on the forward strand.
GGTGACCAGTCCCTGGAGAAAGAAAAGCGGGAAACTCTGTGCAGTGTCTCCTCCATTTGTGCCTTTAAGCTGTGTTAATGGCTATGTACATATGGTATAATTGATTTCAGAAGGTTCTTTCACTTAGGAGCCAGTATGACCTCATTTATGGTTGATCTAATTGATAAGAGCCTAAATAGAGTTACATTGGTAGGTATTACTGAAGTTAAAAATATATTAGATAATGCTGGTAAATACTTCAGAGTCTTCTGACCTGCTCAGTTCAAAAAGCTTTAAAAATGCAAGTCAGGATGAATGTCCCTCCATTTTTTATTGTTTCAGGTAAAGTCATGACATCATTATCACTGTTCCTTGAACTGATCTTATTTTTTCCTTTCTTTTACTATACTTTTGGCTTTACAGCTTCTCAGCTCTACCACAAATTTACAGTGCAAAATCTGAGGCTGCCTAAGATCATGATGGTATCTAAGTTACCCCTTTTTTTTTTTGTTTGTTTGCTTGTTTGTTTGCCCAGAACACACATATTTCTATCATTTGTGTCAGTAAGCAACCAGAGAGTATAAAGAGATTTATAAAGCAGCAAATTTTGATGTCAGAAGAATGCCAGATCTGCTTCAGCTCATTTTTTATAATTTTAATATTGTATGAACTACCACGTTCAAGGAAGCAGAGAAAAAAAATCAGTGCAAAGTTTTATTTGTGTTAGAAAGTAAAATACTTTAAATAGGAAGCCTACATTCCAAGAAGTGGAAATAAAATGCCATTTTAACCTGTGGAGGGAGTTTTGTTCTATTGACCCTAGAACTACAGCAGTTTTTGTCAGACAAAGTCTGTATTATTTGATCAACTCCCTGTGCCCTTAGAGATGACTTGGTTTTTTTTCCAGCAGATATCTGACTGCTAAAACCCTGAAAAACAACACATGGTGAGGTAAAATAACTGCTGTGCTTTAGCCAGCCAGGTCTGCTTTTCTCTTTCTGCAAGCTCCTGTTCTTTTGGCTACAGAGAGCATCTGCTTTTAATGAACACAAATAAGCCAATAAAATTCATATGTATGCTATTATGAGGTTTCCTTCCTTTCTAACGTAAATATAATTAGTATTTTGAACTCGAAATACCTTCATGGGAGTTTAAATATAGCTCCCCGTTTTTCTGGTGTGGCTACAATAATTGTGTTCATAGACATTGGGAGAAGCTTCAAGGAGATGACAATTTGGGCATCTTCTCTGGTTATTCTCTGCCTTGCATAAATTCATTAATACCTTTCTCTCATGATTTGCTAGTGACAGCTTCTGTACTCATGTTTGTATTCAGCAGGGTGTCACAAAGGCTGGTGTGAGTGGAGACAAGTCAGAATGCGAGTATGGTACTAGTAGATGTCCCTTCTTTGGCAATTGAAATGCAGAGGGGAATTTTCCTAACTTGAGGAACTAAATCTTGAGAATCAGTTGTTTTTTTAATATTGCAACAACTTGTCTTTTTCATCTCTCGCTGTTGCAACTTTTTTTCATCTTTAACAGTCAGTACCAGAACATTTTATTTTATACTTTCGTTGCTTCTGAGTTTTGTGATGTGACCCATGGCTTACACCCAGCCAAACATCAAAGTGTGTCCTCAAGTGGTATGCATGGGTAGCTTTACTGAGTCTATCAGGTCATCTGTGCCTTTTTTCCATTAGGTTGGTTAATGCTGTCTGTAGCTGCAGGATGATTTCATATTTGCATTTCTACAGATCTTTTTGGTGGGAAGTTGGGTGGATACAGTCAATACTCACCCTATTTTCAGACCCTGGCTATTCACCTCTGCTGGTGAGTTTCCAGTGGTCATCTGCTTCTCTTGAATTCTCCTGAACCCTGTCATAACTCTGGAGGAATAGTCCAATTGTTTTCAAAGAAAATATCATTTGGCATGCTAGACAAAAATATGTATGGTATGTTTAGCAAAGCTCCTGTAATGGCTAACATCACCTGAGCCGAGTCAGTGCTTGTGAGACATGTATTCCCATACAGAGCTTTCATTTAGATGAAGACATAAAAAAAAAGTATTTTTGCCATACTTGATTTTCGGTTTGGTTTGGACTGACAGTACATGGCTGGTGAGTACATGATGTTAGAAAGCAAGCATGTTCTCATGTAAACTGTGCTCCAGATTGTTAGTCTGTCATATCAATCCTTAAGTAGAGACCAAGAGATTAATTTGGAAGGCACAGTAACAGCATATTTTGACTGGATCACTGAGTACTTCCCATTGTAAGTCCCTGGTTTTGGTTGCTTATGACCTTGTGAAAATTTCATAGTTGAAGCAAAAATATCCCACACTGTCTATCTGCCTCAGATGATGTTTGATTAGGAAGTGTCAGACATTTCTGAGATATGTCTAGAAAAAAAGAAAAAGTGAACAACCAGTATTGCCTCTGCTAATATTTCTGCTTCTGAATTTTTCTTGGAAGTGCTCTAACACCTCCATGTTTTGCAGGAATTTGTAAGGAAGCAACCAATTTATAAACCTTTGAATAATTACATTTTGCACAATGATAAACAGACCACGTGTTTTTTACCAACCAAATACCCTACAACAGGGTACTTTAGGATGGAGCAAGGGAAAAAAGAAATTGCTGCTGGGATTGTGCCGGGTCTTGAACCTGACATCTGCACTGGGAGTCTATCGCTTCTGTTTGTATAGTGAGCATTGCTGGGGCCCAAACAGCTGGGAGAAGGGAGATCCTTCCGTGACAGTAGAGGAGTGCTTAGGGGTGGGTGAGAGAGCAAAACGATAATGGAAAAAACAGCAGGCAATAGTGTAACTGATGACTATCATAAACATGAACAGAGAAAGGTTCTGAACTAACATGACCATAGGGAAGCTTATTTTGGTTGATACTGTGTCTCAACTAGTGTGAATCAGAAACTCTAGTGAAACTAAGGATTTATCAAAAAATCAAGCAGTCATGTAAAATTTTAGATAGGAAGGATCTACAGGAGATCATCTGGTCCAACCTCTCTGTTTAAAGCAGAGCTGTCCTGGTTCCGTGTAAAAAGGGGTTCAGGGCAGGACCCACACAGAACAGAACTATGTACTCACCTATCCCCCCCTCCCACCCCGAGAGAGAGAGAGACACTTTGGAAAAAAAATGAAGTATATTGTTCAACAAGGAACAGAAAACGAAAAAGGTAAGTAAGGAAAATAATATATACAAAGATTAGGGGAATAATAAAGAAAAATAAAATATACAAAACCCTCAGAAATGGTTCCAGGGTCCCACGGAGTGAAAGGACAACTTTCCTCTCTGAGCTCCAAGGCAGGAGTGAAATTAGAAACCACTCCCTGCCTCTTATCAGAGTGTGTGTGGGAAGGGGAGGGAATACAATGGTTTCACCCCCACCCGGGGTCCTCCCAGTTGCTGGAAGGTCACGACCCCATTCCAAGCCTCAAACCACAACAAGAGCCAACTTTGAAGTCAGACCAGATTTCTCAGGGTCTTCACTACTTCCAGCCTCTCAGAGCAACACATTCCTATGTCCCACTTCAGCTTGCTCAAGCTGAGAAATCTTAGATTCCCTTTCGCAGGCAGATATGATTGACAAGTTTTTCTCCTGAGAGGAGAACCTCTGAATCACTCAATGCTGCTTAGTAATGTTGGTTAAAATAGTTAATTTCAGTGTAGACATTGGCAGTGAACAGCAGCTTTTTGTGAGTTTTCTGACAGTGGTTTTCTCTGAGACAGTCACTTGTATAAAACGAAGTGTACAGGTAACCTACAGCATCTGTCTGGAATTACAGTGCTCTGTTCCATATTTCCCTCATTTTTGCCACAGCCAGAAACATACTTTTTCCTCTGACTTCCCTCCTTTCCCTCAGTTTACATGTTTCTAATCTGATTGGAAGGACATCTTACTAGAAACTAAGTTTCAAAACCACAAAAAGCACAGCAAGCTATAAAAGATTTTTTTAAAAGTAAATATCACCCCACACTGCACACACACACACATACACATACACACACAAACAAAAAAAAACCAAAAAAGCAAGCTAGTTTTGTCCCTCATTTCTACGAACTAATTAAGAACGTCTGAAAATCTAGAGCAATATTTTGTTTAGCATGAGCTGCTTATTTCAAAGTTGTATGGCAAAGCCTCCTAGATATAAAAGAATGTGTATGTGTCTTGCATCCAAAAATAATTAAAATTTTCAAGTATGGACAATATTTATGTCAGCACCAGTTTTGGTTATGTCAGTATACCATCTGGTGTGTGGGATCAGCAAGACAAAGTAATTTGTCAGATATTGTACAAAATCGCAGCCTTCTTTTGTATTTGTGATTTTTGCCTATTTTCCCATGCATCTACATCATGTCTAAATAGACAAAAACAAACCTGGAAAAAAAAAATCAACCTTGCTAATCTTTGAAAGTGTCAGGTGACAAATACATATCTCCTTGTGTGGGTTTCATTAACAGGGAATCTTTAAGCAGGTTTTCTGAGGCTATAAGGGCCATGCAATCATTCTGCCCACGTGCCTGCGTATTTCTGTTCCACAAGAACAAAGTTTTACTGTACTGTCCAATCTTAATCCCATTTCTCAGATGAACAGACCTTTTATTATTAAGCTAGCAAAATTGAATGCATATTGCAGCTGGTAACAGCCTCGGTGCTGGGCTCAGAGGACTTGGATATTGAGGGACTGTGGGGAAAGATGGGTTCCACTGCAGCAGATCAAGGGACCTCATCACAAGGAGAGAAGCTGGTGTAACTATGATGGGGAAATACAGTATTGCAAGTCCCATTGAAAACAAAAGCCTCATGAATTCCTCTGTTGAAAAAAACTTGATACTTTGTAATTTAAGAGTGATATATCAAGTTAAGCCAAGATGAAGTTTTAAAGTAAGTCAGCCACTACAGTTGAATCAGTTTTAGCAGCGACTCTGCAGCTCTGAACTCTGATCTCAAGCTCTGCTGGACTTTGTGTGGACATACAGTTCTGCTTTTTAAGGAGTTTGTGTTTGGCCTGGGATCAGTATACTCATCCTAGACTGTTTAATACACTGTGTGGTAGTAAATTGTTACTATAAAACACTTAATTCACAGTGACACTTAGAACCTAAAAAAGTCTTTTCGTCTGAGGTCACGAAATGATTGCAGATATAACTGATGGATCACTTCTGGTTGTTGTGGCATTAGATTGACTTGTTTCATTTTTGAAGTTCCTTTTCTTCTAGCTTTGAGAGTTCTCCCACCAACCTTCAGAAGAGGTATGTGAAGACAGGAAGATCCCTTTGGAGTCCTGCAAGGTTAAATTCAGGCAAGAGGATCAACCTTCCCTTCAGGCAAAAGATCTGCTTTGGGTTGATGACACTTCTACAGCCAGCTACTCCTGGGAAATGAAAGCAAAATGGAGAAATATGAAGTGAACAAACCTGAAAACCCTTGACTGCAGAAATACCCTCAACTCTTCACATTAAGTAAAGAAAGTAGTGCAAAGGAATTGGTTCTGTGACAAACCTGGGTTACTTTTTAATGAACAGTCAGAAGGACAAAATGACTCACAAGTACCATGTTTTGTGCCACCTTGGGACGAAGTGTACTTTTGGAACTCTTGGAACTTTTGAAGAAGAAAGGATGAGAAAATAATTGATTAATTTTTTCTTAAGTGCTGTTTGTTTTACATAGCTCAGCATTCGTTTCTTTCAAGAGTTAGTTGAAGAGTGGTGTAATAGTGATACTCCTCAGCTCCTATATACCTATACCTATGCACAGATTCACAAGAGCTTTATTGAGATGGGTCCTATGACTATTGTAATTTCCCAGATTAAGAATTTAAGGAACAGAGACAGATAATAACAGACCTTCTAAATGATCTCAGGTAAATGGGAAAGCTAGAACTATAAACAGTTATTGCCTTTTTCCTCACCATTTTCCCTCCAGATTTGTGTAATAGTTGCCTCTGTTTAAAGGTGAGAAATGAAATTTCTAAAGGGCTTTTTGAACCATTTGTGCTATGCTGCAATGCCAGTTCTTTCCTTAAAGGTCACGAAAGTGATCTAATTCATTTTACATGTATTAAGAGATGAAGATTCCAGAAAATGAACCCTTAATAGAGGAAAAAAAAACATTAGTACCATCTCCTTCCTAAGTAGGTTTGGCTTTGGTGTCTCTGTTCTGGAGTCAAATGAGTATTTAACTAAACATCTTAAATGAGCTTTGCACAGAAATAAGGACAACAGGCGTCCTCTTTAATGGGAGGTAAACATTTTTTTTAGAAAGACTTGATTCCTTTTTAAATATCTACTCACTAAATGTTAATTTCACAAATTTAAAACTAATATTTACCATTGTCAAAATTATCATGAATCTACTAATATCCAAGAATACCGACGTGGACATAATGCCTGATGAAATACAGTGATATAAATAAAAAAATATCAACTTAAAAAGGGCAGAAGTAGTGCACGATCATTTCTGTGACACTCAGCACTTAATTATTTCTTTACTAATTACTCTTCAAGGAAAGAAGAGACTACGATGCCTTCTTGTGTTGCCAATGCAAGGAGGCAGAGAGATTCACAGAGGAACCCCTCCAATAACTACTTCTAAGCCATGTTTTCCAGCAGTGTGTTCAGGCACAATTTATCGATGGTAAAAAAAGTTGTTTCTACTGCTTTTCATGAGAGTTGGTTTCAATATCTACTTACCCTGCCCATAGTACCTGCTGCTTTTTTTTTTTTCCCCTTGATTTGCTATCCTTTCTTTTTGAGTCACAGACTCTGGTTATGTGTTTGACATGCATTTTACAGATAGGCATGGGGGAGGAAGGCCTTCCAAGACGTTAAGAATTCAGCATAACCCTGATGAAAACCCACGTCAAACCCCATTATTATGCTTTTTTGCTGCATCATGTCAACAACGTATGATTCAGTAAGACACCTCTGGTTAGGAATTTATTTTCAAGGTTGAGTATGTTTGAGTAGGAACAAAAAGCCCTTCTGCACATAATATACAAAAAAGTTACTTCTGTTTCATGATTAATTAAAAATCGATCTAGCTTCGCTTAAATAAACATTCCTGAAATAGACTCTTTCTGAAGAAGAGCAGAACATGCAATTGCAAGAAATTATTTTGATTATGAAATAGTATGTTTATCCTGGATATGTCTAACATGCATGTAATTTGATTCAAGCTATGTGCCAGCCAGAATTAGAACAGCAGATTGCTTACTTTTAGGAAGATATGTAATCCAGGGCTTTACTGCTTACATTATTTGTGTAATTAGAAAAAGGCCATAGTTGATGTCACTGGTTTAATCTTGAACAAACTGGAGCGATTGATAACCTACTGACATTGAAGTCCAGAAGATTGTAAGGCACAGTTTAACTAATCTGCAACTAAAAGAATAATTAATTTGTCTTTTTACAGTGTTATCTTAACATTGCAACTGAAATTAAAACACAGTTTCTTAATTATTTAATTTATTTGATTACTTATTTGGAAAGTCGATATTTTTATTCAAAGTGAATGTGAGGATCATGTCTAATATTTACACAACAGCCTTTCATTATCTGGTTTCTCAGAGAAAAGTCTACTTGTTCAGACTTTCAGATCTTTCAGTCACTTTCAGATCTGGTCTAGTGATAAATTCTGTTATCGCAATACACATTTCAGCCTTTGTCTGCCCTATGCCTGTTAATGAAATTTAATCTAAGCAAATTTCTTCAGTGATCATAAATAATGATTTAAATTAGTGCTCATGAAAACTTCTATTATGCATTTGTTTTTAACGTTTTTTCCCATATATACATTTCAATTAAGATTCTGTATAATGGCATCCCTGATATAACTGATTTGAATTCTGACTTTCAGTTAGATTTAACCTTTATACTTGAAGGTTCACCTTGACATATTCAAGAGAAAGCCTTTTTAAGTTAAACAACTTTTAAAGTGTTACATGTATTTATGAATGCTTTTAAAGTGTTTTCAACATAGAAAAATGTAAACAATATATTTCTTCATTACTTAGTAACTAATATATATCTTGGAAGTTGTAGCTAGCTGCATTTGATTGGAAATTAGGATCCACTTACATACAAGCCAGATTTCCTTTCTATTGAATTAGAAACCTTTCTTCACTTCTTTAATAAAAGCAATAAAAATATCAGGTACTTATATTGCTCTGTCATGTGGAAGAAATACTGGCTGTACTTAATGGTTTAACTGAATCAGGACATGACCAAGTCTTTCAAAGATTTAGAATTAATAGATCTTTTCTCTCTCTTTTTTATTTCTGAACTGGAAGAAGAATACAAGATTTATCACTTTCTTGTCTTTTTGGTTTTTTTTCAACCAAATAATCTGATTCATGGGCAAAAAGACAATGTCCTGGAAAAAAAAAAAAAAAAAAGATTTAACTTCTCAGTTAAAAAGACACTTTATGTCCTAGATAATTAGCCAATATATTTTATATGTCTTTAAAATTCCTGCAAAGCTGTATTGCTTCAATGACTAAATTTCTTATGTTTGGTATGATAGGTGTGTATCAAATAGGAGCATAGCAGTGGGTATTCTTACTTTTCTGTTCTTAGGCATTTAATTTAGCACTTCATGTCTGGAGTAGTAGCAAGCACTTTCCTGATATACCTCTTTGGAAACTGCTATATATCTTCATACTTTGGCACTTCCTTCTGTGCAATTTTTTTGGAGGTCTTTCCACAACCTCTGCAGTGTTCTCAGTAGACTGAGTCCAGCCATCACCTGATATTTGATTCATAGTAAATAAAATATGATAGAAAATAGCTAGCAACTATCTTTCAAGCAACACATTGAATTAATAATCTTTCCAGTATACATATTAAAAACACGTAGATTCACGGCTATTATTTTCAGTTAATGCTATATTTTTTATAAGAGACTAGAGGAAGGTTATGAGTGTGCTTCAGAAAAAGAGTAAACAGGTGATTCAATTACTTCACCTGTGCCAACACTGTTTCCTAATAATTGCTTTCAAAAGAATAATTCTTCTGATGTAATTTCATTTCTATTGCATGTTCTTTGAACATTTGCATTTGCCAGGAAATGAAATGCACGTTTCATCTTTTTTTTTAACCTATTTACACTGGAACTGCTCAAGAGTTCTCCATGTGGGATCTTTTTGGACATTTGTTTGTGCTATAGAAACACCCTTTGAAGAACACCAGACATGAAACCAATTGTGGCTGGAAAATTTAGAAATATCAGTGTTTTTTTCCACTACAGTGATTCAACACCTTAATCCATTACATGGAACTGTATCATTTTTATGAAGCTAGAGCTGATATAAAATATTAAAGGTATTTTGCCACTGATTCGGTAGCAAGTTCAAAGCACATCCTCCATCCAGGAAACAGCGAATGGCTCTTTGATGCTGTAAACATGGATATTTATTAATTAATGAATTTGAGTTTTTAATGCATCTTAACAAAGTTAATAATAATTTTACATTAATTTTAAATATATTTAGGAAATAAAAACTATAATTAAACCAAAGATATTTAAATAAATTTAGAGGAACATTACAGTTTATTAGTAACTCTGACAATCTCGGTTTTTTTAAAGTCTAATAAAATAGTGGTCAAGAAACTTGAGCCAGGCAGCATAGTTTTCATTCAAAGTAAAGAAAAACTGGTGGGTTTTGCAAGGTGTGTGGGGTGTTTGGAAAGTTCTCTTCTCTGCGTGTGCTCTATGAGGGGACATTATTAATTTCAAATATAAAAATAGAAACTGAATTATAGGTTGAATTCAGTTGCTGTTAAAAAACTACATATATTAGTTTGACTAGAAATGTCCATTCCTGC
>NW_008632347.1:17274-27809 GCF_000691845.1 Merops nubicus
ACATATAAAGGTGATTTTTTTTTTTTTTTTTTTTTTTCTCAAAGGCCAGTAAAGGATCATTAGTATCTTAGGTATGCATAAAATATTGCAATACGTGCAAATAGAAAGGTGCACAATCTCTTCTGGATAAAAATGTCTTTGTTCCCATGTTGCTTTTATATGATGATAAAATATTTCAGGGAAGGAGCCTTTATTATAATTTCTCCCTTACTTCCAAGAGAGTTGAAAGTTGAAAGAGGGCAATGAGAAGTCCCTTGACGTATGGCGTCTTATCATCAACTTCTCTGTTAGCTGCTTTTACAGAGGCAGTCGTGCCCCTCCTTCCTTACCAATCTGGCTGTACATCCCTGCTGCTTCCCTCCAGATGGGTCTAGTTCTTGTCCAGCTCTTTGAAATCTAGATTATCTTCCCAAGGCATCAGCAAACTAAACTAAGGTAAAAGAAGTCTGCTGTGTCCAGACAATGCTGTTTCTAAAATACTGCTGTTTCAGTGGGCTGAACTGAATTACTGGGAAGTCAGGAAAGTGCAAGAGCACGAGAAAAATAAGGAGAGCTACAGAGTAAAAGTAGACTGTGAGATTGGTTTGAATATCATAAAACTTCATTCTATGAGCCCCAAAGTGGAGCTTGCATCAAGGAATGTGTGCTCTGAATTGCAGACAAGTGCCTCATCAGCACCTGCTGATGGAGAAGGAAATTAGTGACAGAGGGAATCTTGTGCTTGTGCAACAGAGAATATTTATAACTTGTTCTCAATCCTTCTTTCCCTTCTAGCTTATGCAGACAACCACAACCCACGTGTTTGGTAGTAATGGTGGTAGACTAGAAATAGTAAAGCTAAAATATGTTAGAAGACAGTAAACAATCCACAGGGTGTTGTGGCCAGGTGCCTCTTTGGACATGTGTGTATTTGGGAAAATGAATTCAGACTAAGTTATCTAAAGCTCTAAAGCTCAGAGGCAGACAGGTTCTACTGGCGAAAGCCGGACTTGGTTAAATCAGGAGAAAATACTTCATGGCAGCCTCCTTTTTGAGTGAGCACGTGCTTCGCAGAATGGAAGAAAATACAGACAAGTCAAGGATTATCATTGTCAGGGAACTCAGAAGGAGGAGATTGCACAAAGGAGTACTTCAAAGGCAGTATGAAAAAATCCAACTGTGTATGTACACAGCCTGACTTCTTGCCACCTTTACATCTGCAGCATCTTTGTAAATAATTTCCTGAGCAGAGACCTTGGCATTCTTTTGTTTTATTACTCAGCATGAAGCTCGTGAACCATTAGGGATAATGAGTTTGTTGCTGCATCAGAAGGACTTCGCAGAACATGAAGTAGGAAGACTGTATGGATCAACATGTTTGTTATCAATACACACCAGCACTACATTCATAATTCCACTGACCTTGTGATCAAAGTGCAGTTCACAACTGAGCAAGATAGATTACATACCATCAAAGTAAGCAGTTTTCAGTTGGCTCAAGCTATATGCTGGCTGCAACAGGAATTGCTGGAGCTCTGTATGAAGAGAATGAAAGTATTAAAAAGATTCTGTTACCTCTTTTTAAAGAAATGTTTAAATTTGTGTGCAATTGTAAACATTTGAATTTTCAAATAAAACATTTTCATCAACAGAAGTGTTTCAGATTGCCCATTAATCAAAACCAAAATCAAAATGCTTGAACGTCTATAAAATTTGTGTTGCAGTGGAGCATTAATGTGATGGGAACTGAACTCTGTAGTACATGGGATTTTGCAATGTTTATGTCTTTTCCTCTGAATTTCTCAAAGCTTCTCTTTTTCCCTCTTGGAAATACTCTAGTGTGGCAGAGGTGTGGAGATCCAGAGAAGGATGCTTCTGCAGAGCTATTTCCATGGGTTCCTTCAAGCAGAAGCTGAAAGTAACCCCTCCACCAGCTAGGGCTTTCTCTATGTATGGGCTGTATGACAAGTTGATCAAGACTCTGCAGCACACAGTGAATGGGGCAAGAATTCTGCCCTGGTCTCTCTGTGCTTTACACACATTGTGGAAGGATAACTCTGATCTGAAGTTAAATGGTTTGGGCTTGAGACCAAGCAGTGAGCCTGGGAATGATGAATGAGAGAGGGAATGGGGAAGAGGAGAAGGCACGGAGAGTGAGATATGTTATGAGGAAGCTGGTAACTAATGCTCTATAATTATTAATAGTAAAGCTAATTCTAAAGGAAAATACAGAGCTGAGCAGAAAATGAAAGCTATTCCAGCTAGAGCCCTACTTTGGAAAAGTAAGAGCTAAAAACTGAGCTCTTGCATACATGCAGGCTGAAAGCTGAAAGCTTGCAGGTATGCAAGTTTACCCCTGTTTTTGTAATACTAAAATGGAGTGGGAAATTCTGCTAAATATCTTGTCAACAAAATATTCTAAAATATTGTTGATCATAGGCAGAGTAGTCCTTGTGTTGAGAATGTCCTTGAGTCAGGAGAAACATCTTTTTTTTCCTTTTTAAGGAAAAAGAAAGATAATAGGCCTCCCAAAAGAGTTCAACGCCCTAAGCTTTAGGAAAATAAGAGAACACAGACAGAATTCTATCACATTTGGAATAGAAAGTGCTATGGAAGGCAGAAATACGGGTGAACTAAAAGTTTCAGAAGAGGTGTTCAAATGGAGTGAGATACTTAGCTAAACCACAAAAATGTCCCCATTAGAAAAAAAGGCTTTCTTAGTTTTCTAATCTTTCCTGGGAAAAGTAGTGAAGGCTTGTCAGCTTATACCTTCTGTTTTTGCTACTTAACAGATCCACAAGTAGGAGCAGGAAAAAAATTTAATCTTTAGAACAAAAATCTTGTCTTAATTGTACACTAATGCACCATCTGCATTGATGTAGACTGTGAATATGTGCTGATGTAGACTCTCATTCATTTGTTTTAGAATTTGGAAAGTTGTTAGGCAATATCTGTCAGGTATTACATACTTTACTACTTATGTAATAAATATTTAGTCTGTATTGTCTGTTGGTAATGACAATAATATATTTATATAAAAAAGAAATAGTTTGCTCAATTTGATTAGTAGCAATTGAAGACGTCAATGAGCTCAAAGTAAAAATAGCATATGTTTCAACATTGTTTATCTTGCAACACTTCAGGCTACCTACATTGTATACACACTGTCTCAGCTTCTGATATAGGTGCTGTGAATGCTCGTTTCGATCAAAAGGACCTTTTTCTTTTGAAATTGGGTGCAGTTTATCATCTATATCCTGAAGGTTTCTAAAATACCTTACGTTTCTGTTTGCATAGGCAAACCCCATGGGAGGTGAATCAGGTGGAACAGTAGGTTAGCATTTCTTCTCACAGAACATTTCCCAGAAGTATTTATCTCATTGGTAAGCTTTAAAGCTGTCAGAAAGGGAGACCACCATTAACAGGAGAGCAAGAGTCATCAGATTCTGTGTGGTCATAGGTGCTTTTACATTCTTGATCTTCAGCACTGTGACAAAGGTGTAGTCCAGTCCTGAAGGCTTGCAGTCTGTATGCTGTATTTCAGTGCCATAGCTCAATGGACCACAGATTGGGCCATCTCTTTTAATCTGTTTCTGGGAATGGTCCAAAAGACTTTTCTTATAGTGTCTACTGTCTGTGATGAGCTTAGAGGTTGGAAATCCTTAAATTAATCTGGGAAGGAATTAGCAAGCATGCTGTGGGTAGTAGCTTAGAAGAAGTGGGTTATTGCTTTGTTTTGGAGACATTTATACTTGGGAAAGACTGAGTGTAGTTTTAGGCACTTCATGCATTATGTTTTACCTTGCCCCTGTATCAGCTACATACACATTTATGGATCAGTGGTCAGCTGATCAGCAGAAACAAGTTAAGTATCTTAACGTAATCATGTATACATACTCTTAATCACCTTTAAAATAGCTAATCTCCATCTGAGAGTGCTATAGGATCTGTATTTGCCAGGCAGTGCCTGAGCCTTTGGCCACTGCTGTGAAATACAGTCTTCCACATACGCAATGTTCTGCAGGACTATTTCCAACGAGTCCCATTTGCAAACGTAGCAGACTAAAGCAAAACATGCTTCTCTGGATCAAAAGCCAGTCAAAACCCCTTCTGCTAATGAGAGACGAGAACAAGATAGTAGAAAACATATTGTGAACAGTCATCAATTAATTAAGAAAAACTGTCTAATTTGGAGATTGAGCCAGACATGCTGTGAATGGGGTTGTCAGGCAGAAGTGGTGCTACCTCCTGCTGATAGGAGAGAAATGGGAAGCTAGAATCGGCCTAATCTCTAGTATGTCTTCTAGTGATTTGATCACGACCTGTTGGCTAAGGCTTTATCTGGTCCTGAAAAGATGCTCCCTATTGTAGACCCACCCTTTCAAAAAACATGCAAAAACACAGGTTATACAATGTGTTGACCACTTTCATTCACTCCCTCTCAGAAGGGACTCTGATACTGTAAAAAAAGAAGGAGAAATCAATGCAAAAGAAATCAGTTGAAACACCAAGCTCAGGAGCATTTTTCTTTCTATAATATGAACCTGGTAATGAAGTATTAGAAGACTTGGATCACAACAGTGTGTCCTAGACCTGGTTGCCTGCTAAATAGTCTTCCTCTACAGTAATTAAAGCCCCTGGTAGACATAAATTTGACAGTACTGCTAATTACACAGCCTTGTTCACTGAAAAGGAGATAGTTGCCTGGAAAACAGAATAAATGTAATGTAATAAAAATGACAAAGACTCAGAGTTCAAGAGGAAAAATAATACATTTGGGATTAGAAGTGCTAGGATCTTTATATAGTTTCTCCTTGTATTTATGGAGACCTGAAATCTGTTCAGTAGATTCAGCAGTGAGGAGCAAAGAGCTAATGCGACTCATGAACACGGGCCTCCGTGTTGGCTTGATTTTGTTTTTCTCTCTAAGTACTTCCTTTTTCCATTAGTGGTCCCAGTGAACCAGGATTGTGTACTTAGCACTGCTGCTCCTCATCGTGCCCAAACGATGAGTCAGGCTGAGAGAATCAGGTTGGTCTTGCTTAATAAAACATGATTTTTTTTGTAAATCTTTCTACCTGTTTTATGTTTTAGCAGTAATGAAGTCTTAATATTAAGTAACTTTTTTTTTTAATTACCTTATGTCAGGAGCAAGAAGAACAAATAATTGGATGAGGGATTTACATGTCAGACTTGAATTTCTTCAAGCATTTTCTAAGTGACTGATTGTGCCCACACACCCATCTGCATTTTTAAACATTTTTAATTCATGTTCAGTAGAAACAGCATTGTTTATTTCCTAAAGGATGAGCAATTAGGAATGAGTATAATTAATACACGTGAATTTTTTTTCCTGGCTCATATCACAGTTCAAACAAGCCATCCATATCTATGCTTCAGTAGGTTTTATGAAACGCTTTCAAATGACAGGCAGATGGTCTCTTTGGGTTGCTGTATTAAACAACAAAGTTTAATGTTACCACTCTTCATGCAGTATGTTCAGTCACATACTGTCTGCCAGAAGCTGGTTGTTTTCAGTGCCTCTGTCTATAAATACTTATTGTCAAATAAACAAACAAACAAGCTTGAATAATATTTGTAAAAAATCTATCTATAAATAAATATTTCTCATAAAGTAATATGAACCTATCCATCCTTACTGAATTTACACATAATGCTTTGGGTTTTTTTTAGAGGACCACAGTACCTTTGTATGGGTTTACTGTTCAGTTCCAAGTGGGGAACACAGTCTATTGTGAGAGCTTGTCAAGCTAGGGAAAACAGAATGTGACCATATGCTGAGGATGTCAACTGAGAGCATAAGAATTATTTCATATCAGCTCCCTACATAGAAGTGTTTTTTTATAAAAGGTATCTCTTTCCTCTAAAAATTTGATTTCCCAACACTTGAAAAAAAACAAAGCTACATTGTCCTTCGGCCAGAAATGGGGTCAAACTGCATATTTGTAGATTTTCAACACTTTGGAGTATACCCGGCTGAGGAGGTGAGTGGTAAGGTGTGGATTTATACCTAACTACTACTCTGCCTTGAATTCCCTTTCCCATCATCCAGATGATTTGCATTTAGAAACAGGAATTTATAAAGAATAAAACTCTCCATGGAAGATACTTGGTATATCTATTGAAATACCTACATATAGTGACATATCCTAGTCTTTGTTAATTGTTGATTAGAAAACTTGCTGGAAGTGTCATTTTTTTTCTCCCACTTCTGTATAGCACTATGCACACTCAACACAGGTTAATTGACAACCATTTAATTTCTTTTGCACTCTTGAGGAAAAGCTTACTTGCTGAATTATTTTGCTACAGTCACTGACAAAATTTTTATTCACTTAATTTCATTTTTCTGTTTTTAATGACAACAAGGAAGTATTTTTAATGCCTTATTATTGTGATGATATTGTATCTCTTTCATTCAGTAAACATCTCCCATGCTAAACTGTTCCTTTAGAGATCGTAAAATTATCGGAGAAACTGCCTCACGCTGTCTTCTGCAGCTCCTTGCTTTTCTATTTTGTATATTTTCTTCCTCTTGCTAATCAGTGAGTTCATTTTTTGTGATACTACAAACACATTCATCTTTCAATCTCTCTACAGTTAGTGACGAGCCTTCCTGGAACAATATTTGACCCTAAAGAATTCAGGAATAAAAGGCCAAATTAGTCAGATAAAGTTACCTGTGAAAACTGTATGTCAGAAAGTGACAGACGTTTTATTTACTTTGTCATTTTGTCACAGATTATTTTTCCTGAGGAGTTCATTAATTGATTTTGGCTGGATAATATGAACATTGTTGGCATTTTTATTATTACTCAAGATAAGACAACTGTGTCTAACCTCAAAGAAGTAAATTAAAAGAAAAAAAAAGACAATTACAGTCTTATTAAATGTGTGCTATTGTTTATAATACTATAGCAAATCTTGCTACCTTGTTCTGTTATATTGTTCTGAACTGGGAAAGCAAGATCAGGAAGCTTGTGGACATCACCAAAACATTTCTCACAGCATGAGGTCCACTGAGTTTCTGCAGTGGCCAGTGCCCCTGTGCTGTCACTCCTCCTTCCAGTCTTTTGCATGTTATTGAACTTCTGGAGGGAGATGATGTTTAAGATGTGAGAAGGAACCACAGTCTAACTGGGTGAGTAAGATGAAAATGGCCAAACATCTAGGAAAATGAAAACTTGTTTTGGTAGATCTAAACTGCTTCATTTTTTATGCAGGGGGTCACATATTGCAGAACCTTGGTTATTGATGTTATGGTCCAGGACTGAATAGTGTGTTTGTTTGAAAATAACAACGATTTTTCTTCCAGAAGAGGGAGGATGAATTGCCCTCTGAAGGCAATGCTAACTACAAGCAGAGTCTAAGAAATTATTCTAGACTAGACGTCTAGCTTGTAGGCAGCTGAAATTGGATGAGGTGATTTTTTTTTATAGTCATACTAAAAATAAAACAATAAAAAAGAGAGTAAAAAAGAAGTAACAATCCCTGTGGTTTTTTAAAACAGTGAAATAAAAGTATGCAAAACTTTCAAACGTATTACAATTATTTTGTTTCATTAATAAATTACTGTCACTGTAAAGAATGTCTTTATTTTAAAACAATGTAGTTTACATCACCTTTCAGATCTGGTTAGATCTCATCGGCTAAAAGGCTCTTTGAGTAAACAGACAAATACCTGTCACACATATTTGTATCTGATGTTTTATAACCTTATTCAGTTCATACATTCCAATCCTTATGTCAGGGGCACTACCCTCAGATGATTTTAGTATGCCCATAGGTCCTGTAGTTATAACTTTCTGCCTTTTTAAACAGAAGCTCTGGGAACATCTTTTAAATCTAAGCTCTTGTACTAATGCCTATGAAATTAATCTTTCTTCTACTAAAATAAACATGACATTAACACGGTTAAGTACACAGCTGGGAAAATAACTGTGTATAAAAGAAGGTAAATCATTCTGATTTTTCTGTGGTTAAAAGCAAATATTTCATTGTTGCTGATTTTAATGTTTTTTTTTTTTTCTTTTTTATAATTAGAAAGTCTACCTAAAGGTAGATGGTTTCATTATATTTGCTTGAATAGCCTGACTAATTTGATTTCATGCTGTATTTAGCAACATATGTTGTTAAAAATAATCATGATAAAGCTGTAAGGATTTAGCTATATTTTGGCAGCCTTAAACTCTTATATATACAGAATATGCAGAGTATTTTTAAGTCCTAAATGGAGTTCAATGTCTTCAGTGTACATCATGAATCTGATTCAATGGTCAATGTGATCTGTGCATTTTCTTTAGTGAGATTTGGATTGTACACTCTTGTGAAACTCATTTATTTTTATTTTTCACAACTCGATCCTAGATTAGGCCTTTATTCATACATATACAGATGCCTGTGATAATAAATATTAGAGAATGATTGGTACTTCATAAAATAAAATAAAATAAAAATAATTAAAATACCCACCCAATTTCTACTGTACCCTATTAAGAAGAAAAACAAATGAGATATTCTGTTGTTTTATCAAGAAAAAGGTATTGCTTAGAATGTATTTTCACCTGCATCTGATAGCCAACTAATACATTTTCCTGTGTATATTTGTTGTATTATATTTCTGCCTTTTAAAAAATCATCCCATGATCTTTGTGTATGTGAATTCCTTACAGAAGATTTTATTGTAGAGCTTCCCCTTCCCAGTAGTTCTTCTGACTGTTATTTCTGGGTGTTATCTATGAGTGTAAATAAATTAAAGACTTGCATTCAAGCAATAGTATAGTAAAAAGTATTTTATAAATAAGAAATTTAAACAGAATTAAAACTAAGTCTGAATACCTTTATGTCTTACAATATTTAGGTCTATATTAATGCTAAAAAGACCTGCTGTACTTTTTCAGCTTATTGTCCTGATTTAAGAAGCATCATCATGCTTCTTCTTTAGATGGCCTAGACATTACTCTTAAAATGCTGTGAACTGGTTCTGTGGGTTGGTATAATGTGAAAAACACAAGGTTTATAATGATTCTCCAAGTTTTGCTAAGTGCTCAAGCTTTACTTAAAGAAAAGTCTATGTGAGTATTGTACAGAATATAAAATCTATGGCAGCAAAGTGCACTTTGAAATGCATGTTTAACTCACACGTAAAGCAGGCTCATTACAAAACCACTTCTTTTCCAGTCGCTCCTCAAATGTGCTCCGTGGGCCCCTAGCCACCAGCACAGCGTCCTGTGGGATGTCCTCTGGGGAGCTCAGGGGATCGTGTGGTCTTCATTCACTTTGCTTCCGTTCATTTAATTGCATGAAAAACAGTTAAAAATCTGTCAGCACTCTCCCAGTGCAGCCTAGCTTCACCGTAACAAACACCAGGGAATCGTGCAGAACTGCTCATCCTAACAAGGCTGGTTTGACACTTGGCTGCACTGAAATAGTGAAGAGACATCCAATTTCTTCTACCCGGTAATAAGTTGATCTTTTATGGCAATTACTTCACACTGCTCAATATCTAAAAGATGCTTTAAAAAGAAAACATTGAGGAAATTAAAAAGGAAAAAAACCCCACACATTTAGAGGCTAAATTCAACATGACCATGACTTCTTGCTGTTGAAATTAAAACAGGGAGAGGGTGTAAATAAAATTAAATTAGCTAATGTTTGCTTTACTTGTAAATGTATAATGTAGCTGTGAATGGGGTGAAATTCTTTTTCTTTTAAAAGAAATGGTGACTGTTGTTGCCCAGATGTGTAGAGAAGTGGGTCCATAGACAGCTCTGTTCTTCTGATGATACCTGTGTTAAAAAGCTTGTAAGTCCCTGTTTTAATCCTCATTTCACCATCCTGTAGTATATACTACCAGGGTAAATTCATGTCCCCCATTTAAAGTCAGCAGAGATAGCATCTATGCCAGAGCTCTGTTTAGTTGCTTTTAATCTCAACAGGCAGTTGTAATTGGTTTTCAGGCAAAGCCAACAAGCATAACTCTCTCTTTTTTTTTTGATACTGTCTAGTGATTGTTGCTCCAATTTAATGTAATTTTAGTTCAATTTAATTTCAAGCCAACTCATCTGAATTACTAGATAATAACTTTAAAAGCAAAACAAACCTGAAAAAAAATATACACACTCAGAGCTTGCTAAAATCAGACAGCAAAAGAGCTTTTCACTATTTGAAACAAAGATATATTTTTTAATAAATAGATGTAGGTATTAAATCCTGGGCATTAATAACCAACATATGCAGACAGGCATCCACTTTCATTTGCTCCAATCACTTTAACAACATCCAGCAGTGACTATTAACCACTTTATATAAATTCATTATTTTAGATGTCTTTTTAACATCAACATTTGTTATGAAAATAGCTGTTACTTAAGTATGCCAAGGTTCTATAAACTCGCACATTCTAGAAGAGCAGGATAACTTACTACTTCTGTTCATACTACAATAACAGTAAATATTTACAATTTCCATTTGCTAGGTCCAGTTTTTACAGTTTTCCTAGCACATTGTTGCAATCAGGACTCCCAGGACAATAT
>NW_008632348.1:0-9348 GCF_000691845.1 Merops nubicus
GGAGCGGGAGCGGGTGTGGAGCCGCTCCGGGGCGCGGACAGCGGGTCTGCCGCCGAGCCGAGCGGCCGCACCGCTGCAAGCTAGTTACGCAGCTTTAGAGGATAAAAGGGGGCAGTTCTTCAGCGGCAGAAACGACAGCAAACCGGCGGTTTTGCTGAATTATTTGCTCAATAAATAATATTATTTCCTCAATTATTTAATCGCCTTTAACCAACATTCTTCTGAAATATGTATCCTCTGCTAATTGATGCTTTTTCTCTTATCTTTCCAGGTAGGACGGAAGTAACACACGGTACTTCAGACTTCTCTACATGCTACAATATCATTTTATATAAGTAGAGTCTAGATTAGAAATGAAAAGACAACTTTTGTAAGTGAAGATCGAGGCTGCCACTGGAGATCTGCTCCTCCTGCTGTTCTCAGGTGAGGAGACTTTAACTGGCCAGGCAAAACAGACTTGTGTTTTGTCTTAGATCATACTGGATGTTCAACCACCCTGAACCTGAATCTCCACCCTGTCTGCTCTGGGCATTTGCCAGTGTAGTCACAGGTTAAGGCCAAGTTACCTGATCAGAGGAACCTTCATTCCTTAGGTCACCTCCTGCATTTTTCCCCAGAAGGAAGGGTAGCAGTAGTAGCTGAATGCTCTGGTAAGGAAACAAAATGCAACAACAACAAACCACCTATGCTGGTACCCAAAAAGTGATCCTATACAAAAGATGCTGACAATACTGATGCTTCCTCTTTTGTTTACTATCTAGCCCATTAATTTAAGGCAGTTGTTCAACCTAAAACCAACTTATAAGCATAACAGTGAAACTGTGCAACACTACATTCATGTTCCCATTCCCATAATTCTGTTCAGATGTTGGTCCTGGTCATTACAATAATGTTGAATTTCTCCACAGTCACTCTTGGGGGAGAAAAAAGAGTTCTTTACAAGACAAAATTGCTGTGGAGAAGGAGGAGAATGAAACAGGCAAGCTTCTGAAGAGACTTATTCAGTAACTGTCGGCAAAGCAGGGTTGAGAAATCAAAGCCTGGAGACCTATGAATTCTCCAGTGCTACACAGAGCATGTGCTCACTGCATTAAAAAAGTCACTTCACTGCTAAATGTCAGTTAGTACCTGTGACTTCTTGATACTGAGTTGGAATGAAAACAGGAAGATCTCGTTAAACAGCTTCAGACTACATAGATGGAAGGGAGAAAGCAGAGCTGCACTTAACCCAGATAATCTAATATATACAAATAAAGTGCCTGGAATGGACAAAAACCAGAAGTGGCAGACACGATTAGTCACAGATGTTAAGTCAAAAGGCACAGTTACCATCTTCTCTTCCATTAAAACAGAGTCCAGGGGATCTGCAATGCTAAAGTAAGTGACTTAAATAACAAGAGGAGTTACTGTTCTCCAGGTCACCTTGGCTTTTCTCTGTGTATGGCGCCTTTGGGGGACATAATGTATCTGTCCCTTGTGTGATCTTGGAGGACCAACAGCTCTTCAATGGACGGAGAGCTGTAGCCACTCTTGGTAATATGGTCTCAGCAGCCATGGTAGGGGTGTCACCAGTCCCACAAAACCCAGGCAATGGGAGCAGGCCAGGCCCAGTGACAATGGCAGGCCTTGTCACCTCAGAGCCCAGACCACCAGACAAGCCTGTGGTGCTACGGAGGCCAGAGATCAAACTGGGAAGCCAGTGCTGTGGTGAAGGCCAGGTCCAGTGGTGGTGACCAGGCTCAGACACAGCTGACAGCTGGGCAGGGCCATAATGACAGGGTGGGTGTGAGTAAGCACCGAGATTTGGGGCCCAGGGCTGTGGGGCCATATCCAGGAACAGGCATGGCTGCTGCTGGGCTGGACACTAGTTCTCTGATGATGCAGCTCATGCAGGACAGAAGGCCCAGGTCTGAGCTGAGATGTAGATCCTGGGCCAGGGGGCAGATGTTAGGTAAAGGCTGCAGGAGAGGCTGGTGAGGCCATTAAGGCCTACTCGTACCCTTCGGGCCCTGATATTTACACTGGATGTTCATGTTTAGTCTCCTCACTTCCTACCTTTCTCCTCTGGATATTGTATGAAAATGTCCTTCCTATGTGAGACTTACTCCATTGTCACTGTTCTCCTTTTATAAAATGATGATATTTATGAGGTTCATACGCTACTTTGGATATGGATATCGTTAAATGGTTTTAGGGAAATGAAAAAGATTTGAAGGCAGGCAACCAAGCAAGATGCAATATGTAGAGTGGGACTGCACACCATCTAGAAATACAAACTAGTGAGTGCACTTTGTTCAGGGCAAAACAATTCTCTTCTACAGGTCACCTTTAGTCAGTGTTTCTGAAAACAAAGATTTTAGCCAGTCCAAAATAAACCAGTAGAGCCTATTCCATCCTACCCTCCAAAGCACTGACAAGCTCTAAATGTTCCTTCTTTCCAGATTCTGTTCTAGGAAAACTGTTCATTCCCCACAGCTAGAAACATCCCACTAGCCAGCATTTTGCTGTAGAAGGCCAGTGGCAATTGTCTTCTAAACAAAGAACACTATGAACCTGACCTCTTGGCTGCTCTGAGCAATGGCACAGACAATACCTTCAAATAGGAACAAAGACAATTCAATTACAAAGAGTTAAGTGATTTGATAAATTAAGGACAACAATGGTATGAATAAGATGATGCCTTTCCAGTGTCTACTTCCCTCCGAATTTGCTAAAGACAGTTTTCAGTTAGGACAGGCAGTGGACAAAATAAGGAGAGAACTTCTGTGCCCCTGAAGCCTGAGTGGCATGCTAAGGGAGTGCAGACAAGATAACAGCAGGCTCCTGTCAGGCTGGGTTTCATGACACAATCCAGGCCCAGTCGCTGACTGGTTCTGGGCATCCTGGCCACAGATCTCACCTCGATAGGTTTGAGGCCATAGTCCTCCCAAGCACAGGCTGCCATCTTCCACCCCACTGCGATTCCCAAGAAGGATGAACACTAATACGCTGGAGACAGGTGTCAACATCTTTCTCTTGTATTTTGGCCAGGTTCAACTGCGTGTTGTGCCAACAAACACCTAGAACTGGACTGAGGACGAGCCAGCTTTGGCCATGCATTCCCACACTACAGGACGGCCCCCCTGCCAGCTGTGCCAAGGCACTCGTTTGCGGAGACATTGTGTGAACTAGACCAGGAAACAATTCCAAATTTCAAAAAGTTTAGAACTAAAATTTTATGTAACAAGGTTTAAGGTGAAGTGGGAGATGTACAGATGCAGGTGTTAGAAACAAAAAAATTCCAATGAAGTATAAGATGTAATCCATTACACAACAATACAGAGCATCTCTAGTATTGTGGACATCCAAGGAAAGCCAGTGAAATGCTGGGGTCTGAACCCCGAGCCCCTGAATTAAGGTTGACATATGGGTGATCCCCACAGCCCTTCATAAAGAGGTGGTGAGTTGTCCTTAGAGCTTCCCCCCAGGGTGCGGCCGGCCCTGCAGGGAGAGCCAGAAGGGAAATGAGCCCCAGGAGTCCCACATTGAGTTGACAAAGGTCAGGTGTCTGCTTGGGGATAAAAGCTGGGACCACTTGCAGGGAGTCAGGAGTGTCTGTCTGTGGAGTGCACTCCACAGAGCTGCCTGGTTCAGGGCAGACCTCCTGACTCTCCCTGGAGCTGGGCCCCAGTCTGCTCAAGACCTTTGCGGGCGAATGGGGTGAGAGTCATTATGTGGTCACCTTTCTCTTATATGTTTAACTGGCTGGTCTGGCTGTTTCCCATGCCAACTGTGGGCAACCTCGGGTCTCTGTTTGTACCACCTGTTGTGGGCCGAGTTACGTCCTTTGTGGGATCGTTGGGGGTAGCGTCAATTATGTGCCAGCTAATTGATCTGTTTGTACCCCCAGCGATCATTCATGGAATGTCCTTCTTGTCTACAATACAGTCTGTGTATTGGTTCATCTTCCTGCTGGTTGTGGTATCATTTTTGTTGGGCCTGGTCATTGGCAGAACAGCCAGTAACGTTTTTTCATGGAATAATTGTAATTTAAGTGCCTTCCTCAGATGCTAGCTGAACTTTTTCTGTATCTCAACCACTTATTCTGGTGTGGGTTTCCTGCACTGATTTACAGCCTATGCATAATGTTGGCACCTCAGGTATTCAAATCCTTCGTTGGTTTCAGTACTCTCCCATCTCTGGTAAGCCTTTGCGCTGCAGAGGTAAGTGGCTTCACTTAATTGTATGGCTCATTTGCATAAGATAGTGGAGTGGGTTTTTACATACATTAATTTTTCAACAGAAGTCACTTAATGTAATGTCACCCAAATGAGTTGATGCCACAGCATCAGTCTCATTCACGCCTCTGCCACTGTGGCTGTTCCTGAACTCAGGGAGGTGAGCGTGTCTGCGGTTTACTATGCGTGGTCGTTCCTTGGCAGAACAGAAGCCTGAAAGTCCCTAAGCAAAAAGGAAAAAAGAGTTACTTTGCCAAAAAGGGATTTTTAAGATCCAAGTGTCAACTCTGTGGCACTTCAAAACACAACTTTGTGCGATGACTCCTAAACGCTGCCGGGATCTCCAGCCGTGCTGCTTCTCTTCTCTGTGAACTCAAATGGAGTTCACAGAAACACTCTTAGCATGGCCCTGAGCAACAACTTAATGTGTTGTGTTGCTTCCTTAAAAGAACACTGTGGCAAAGCTCTCCCAGCTGTTGCACAGCAGTTTTTGCTCCTTAAATTTGTTAACACAGAGGCTCTACTGGGATGGGCCCAGTGTTGGGATTGTCTTGGAGCCATCTGGAACTGGCTCCATCCAACATGGGGCCAGCATCTGGTGTCTTCCCACAGAAGCCAACCCTGCAGCCTCCCAGCTACCAAGGCCGCTTAGACCCGTTACAGATCACATGCAGGTTTGTGCCACGCGTCAGGCTCGGCCCAGCACGTCCCCAGGCTGCAGCACAGCCCCAGACAGGGCCCCCGACGGCACCGCCAGCTCCCTGGGCCTGGCGGGCACAGGAGGCAGCAGCCTGCCCGTCCCTTCGGCGTTCCTGTTGGGGTCATCTGCTGCCCGGGCTTGGAGCGCTGAAGTCGAACAGCTGTAGCAACTGCTACAATCTGAAATTAGCTTCTCTCATTTCACACTGTTTTACCCCCGTCACATTGTGTCATTAACCCAGATTATAAGCAATCTGGGGCAGCGAATGTCTCTCTACCTACTGGCTCTTTGTTTGAAGGCAGTTAGTATAAAAGAGCCCTGGTGAAGCCTTTAGTTACAAGTAGTAATTATCTAGATGCATTACTAAACTAATCCAGTATAACAATGCATACATACATTATAATTAGTTAAAAAAGCAAACAAAATTTACAAATGAATGCCATAGCTGAGGATTCTTTTAAAATAACCAATATTATATTGGAAATAACACTGAAAAGCAAACACGACCACCAACTGTCAGAACAAAAAAGCAGCAAAACTTTATTACTAATTACAGTTGGAAAGATGCAGGTAGCAGCCTCATGTTACAATGTGATGACAAAGGCCTTCTTAGACCCTTAGGAATACCCTTCTTGAAATCAGCTCTTCTAGATAACTGTCACTCAGGACTGCAACACAAACTGACTGAGGAGATGTCCAACCTACTCAAAGTTTATAGACCTGTGGAATAGCACTATAATTTTGGTGATACATTTGTGTATGCAATAGTGAACCTGAAGGTAAATTAAGGGGCTGATCTGATAATCAGATTTTAAAAGTTCATTTTTAAAAAGCTGGAACAAAAATGGTCCACAAATACAGTTTAAGGTATAAAGTGAAACAGAAAATATATTTTTAAATGTTCACTTTAATTAACAAATTAAAGACTGAAAGGTGATGTGTTTATTTTAGTTATATTACTGAGAAATACTTAGTCAAATACAGGTTATGAGACTCGATGATTAAATTCTGTGTATGGTATGACACAGAAGACTGAAACAGGAGTGATGGAGGGCTTTTGACCATTAGCTCTATGAAGGCAAATGCCATTACACTGTTTTGTTTGTTTGTTTGTTTTGTGTTTTTTTTTTTTTTGTTTTGTTTTGTTTCGTTTTTTCTCAAGTAACACATATCCAAGATTAATAATTCAGGCAGGGCCTTACTTGCTGATAGAATGTAGAGTCAAAGTTCACATGGATTTTAAGTTCCTTTACAGATCATTTTAGACTCTATTACAAAGCATTTATTATTTAAGGAATAAAAGGTTTATAATGCTACACAATGAAACCTCATAGAAAATTTCTGCAAAACAGTCTAGATTTGACTTTCTGGAGGATTCCAACAATTCACGTTTCAGTGTCATAGAGGGAGAAGCCTCAATTGCATACTGAAACTTGCTTTCCTTACAGTCATATTTGGTTCAACTCATTCTGAATCTCATCTTCAGACTGGAGTGCTGTTTATCCAATCTAAATTTGGGTGTCTATGCCCAAGATAGATGGCTTGGCTCCCTCTGCACCCAGTGGGGTTTAACTGCAGTTTATCTTTCTGGTTTTGAAAGACTTAATTGCATCCATAGACATACTGACAAGCCCTCCAAAGACTATGAAATGAGCATGGCATAACTTGCCATCACCAGTGTCCACTCTGATAAATTCTGCCTTAAACATTCATATCAGAACCAAGACACTACCAGCAATATCATCACTTTTTTGGACCTCAAAAAAGATCCTTTGCAGTTTCTTGACAACAGAAAAAATACCTTATCTCAAAGATTTAAATAATCAAATTAAATTCTGTTAGAGAATGCTCTGTCCGTTCTTTTCCGTTCCGGGAAGATAAGCCAAGGAAATGATGAATCATTACCTCAATAGATACATTATTTTCTACATAGTAAAGACAGAAATGCAGGTAAAGGTCATAGGGCAGCAATTATATGCACAAGCACGTAATGTAAGGAAAATCCAAATAATGGATTAAGTGATCTCTTCAGGAGCTTATAAATATGAGAGAAAAGTCTACCAGGAGTTTTCAAATAGCATAAAAAGGTCTATATCCTGATTATAGATTACTATCAGGAGGTAGTAAAAGAAGAATAATGCTACTAAGCATTATGAAAGTCCTTAACTTCCCAGATACAGACTGGAAAACAGCTGGTAGTAACAATGGCTTGGCCTGGGCAGTCACACAGGTGACAACCAACAGCTTCCTCATAGAACAATCCCAGAACCAATAGAAAGGAATACTTTAAATTTTTGTTTGGCTAATTAAGGCAGATTTTATAGTCACTGGCTATTAAAAACCCCCACAACTCCATTTGAATATTGATTCCATTTAAATAGAAGAATGAATAAAACCAGTCCTGTATCTAAGCTGCTCACTTATAATGGAGAAATTCTGACAAATTGAGAGAGGAGTGCAACTAGTTGGACTTCCAAGCTGAATCTGAAAGGATTGTGAAATTTCTTTAAGACAAAGGTGCTAGAACTGCTTGTTTAGCATTGGCAGCAGACACCTGCTCAGGAAGTGTGACCCTGTCCGTGCTCCCTGCCGTGAGCCTGGCACACACCAGCCTTCTTCACTTCCCAGAGGTGCTGCATTGGAGCTGGAGTGCCAGTTATGGCTCAGCTGCCAGTACCTGCAGTCAGAGGAGGAATCACCTGCATCTCTATAACACACCTTTCACTTCTAATGTCGTTTTTCTTTGTACTTAGGCAAAATGGTCTGATGACACAAAGACAAAGAGCATGCAAGTGGCACACGCCCTGCTTGTCTTTTGCCACAACCTGTGACATAACGAGACAACACCAAAGGTTCGGATCAGCTCATGGATGAAAACCAGTCAGTCAACGCAGAACCTGAGCAGGAAAGTACTTACAATGTTAGGTAAGTCAAAGTATTTCAGAAAGCTTTCTATCACAAGTACACTTCTTTGGCTGGAGGTACACACGGAGCAGTGTGTAGTTTAGATGTATTACCAAACTCTCAGACATAAACAGTCTTAAAGAAAACTCCCATTTAATATTGGGAAAGGAAATCTCTGTGAGGGAGTCAAGTCCTTGGATATACTCAAAAAAACAAACAAGCAAGGTATTGAATACTTGATCTAAGGAGTTCTTCATGGAGTAGGAATATGGGATCAGATGACTGCCAAGAGATCTTTCCAAACAAAATTGTTCTGACTTTATTATTTCTTTCTTAAGCTACACTCAGGTAACAGCAACAATGAATAACACTTTCTCCTACAGGAGTCAGTCCTATCCCACTGGACAATGACTTGGATTAACCAATCTAACCCTAACTTTACAGAATACTGCAGACTATTTCCTCAGCAGTGTGTTAACCACAAGAACATCAAACTGACCAAGTACTCTTTGCATTGGTTTCTCTTTGGATAAATACCCAAATTCCAAGTTGTGTGCTCACAGAATATGCAAAGATCATCTGATGTTCTAAAGTGTGACAGACTGTCATAATCATCCCAAAGGCACAACAGAACTGTGTCTACCAGAGTGCAAATTTGCTTATGCTTACTTTTATTTCAAAACACACTTCTTTGAACTTGCCTCTTATAATACAGATAGCAACCTGAACATTAAAAACAAGAACTGAACATAAAAGGTCTATCAAAGTAAAAAATTCCAGGACATAGCCAATTATACTCAAGAAAAGAGGAAGAAAAAAGAATGAGGCAAAAGAGACACATTAGTCACCCAGTAATGTGCTACTGGAAAGCAGGCACTTGAGGCTTAAAAAATTAAGAAATTACAGAATTAAGACTGTTTTATGTGTACAGATGGCACTGCATTCCTTACTTCCCTGACTGCTAGACCCTAAAAGTTGTGATTCTTGAAACCTTCAGCTAATTATGCACAGAAAGTGGAGCATTTTAAATGTCATATTCCTGCTCCAGTTGCTTTCCTCCAAAATAGGGCTAATCACACCATCACAGCCCAATTGAGTATGAAGTTAATTGATGTTTGTGAGGCATTCCAGTAGGATACTGATGAACACCAGGGTGACAGCTGTGTGGAAGCTAATAACTGCAGTCAATGTCCTGTTTCAGTGGCATGTGGTGAATAATGCCTAGGGCAACACGTGGAGGATGATTAAAAGCAATATCGACCTGCTGGTTTCCTCCTCAGTTGGTCCTGTCCATCCTCCACACGGCGTGAAGCCAGTTCCCACAGAAAAAAAAAAGCCAAGGCTGCACCGCCACGCTTACTCCCAGCTTCTGAGCACGCCCCCTCTCTCGGCGCTCACGTTACACCGCCTTTTACACTGCGCACGCTAAATGATCGCGCCAGTGCACGGTCCTACGGACGGCAGCACGACCCGGGTGTGCCCCGTCCCGGGCCTGGCGTGCCCCCGCGCCTCTCGGTACCGGTGGCC
>NW_008632349.1:0-233 GCF_000691845.1 Merops nubicus
TGCTGCCGCAAGAGTCACTCGGATTGCTACCTGAAATAAAGACTGACGGAACCTTGCCCTTTAGAGAAGACCTAGCATATGGCTTTATCCCTTCCTTACTGCGCGCCCCTCAGCAGCAAGTCCAGCAGACTCTCCTCCTGCTCCAGCCACCTTCTGCAGCGTCTCTCTCAGCCCATTTGCTGACAGGGATCCTCCTGCCTGTTCCCTTTATGGGCTGGGAGACACCCTCGCAG
>NW_008632349.1:321-569 GCF_000691845.1 Merops nubicus
TCTCCCTGCCCACCGGCCGGCCTCGGGATGGCCGGTATCCCTGCCTCACCGTGTCCTCCAGTTGTACTGGAAACAGAGCTAAAATCCTCCTTTCTCATTTCTCCTCTTTCTTCCCATCTCTATCTGAATTGTCCTGACTTTCTTTCCCTTTGGTCCCAGGACTACACCTGCAAGGGGAAGAAGGAATTAGCAACTACATACTCTCTTGCTTATACACTCATACAACACACAGACAAAAGTTTCTTCTT
>NW_008632350.1:0-224 GCF_000691845.1 Merops nubicus
CTTCCCCAATCCCATTCCCAGTCTCATTTCCAATCCCATTTTATTCCCTCCCCCCCTCCATTCCCATCCCATCCGTGTCCCCATCCCTAATCCCACCCCATTCCCACCCTATCCCAAATCCTGACCCCATCCCCAATCCCATCCCTGTCCCCATTCCCAATCCCATCCCATTCCCACCCTATCCCCAATCCCATTCCCATCCCTTCTTTGACCCCATCCCCCAT
>NW_008632351.1:0-230 GCF_000691845.1 Merops nubicus
GGCCCGACACCGACAGACACCGACAGGGCCCGACAGTGACCCGGGCCTGGCTCCGCATCGTCCCAGCACCGACCTGTGCCTGACACCAGCCTGGGCCGGGCCTGACAGCGACCCGGGCCCTGACACTGACCAACACGCACCGTCCCGTTCCGTCCTGTCCCACACCGACCCGTCCTGCACGGCCCCGCCCCGCACCTCCTCCTGTCCCGCAGGTGCAGCTGCTGAAGGGC
>NW_008632351.1:641-945 GCF_000691845.1 Merops nubicus
CCGGTATGGTCCGAGCAGGCTTTGTGGGTCTGCGGAGCATGTCTTCACTCCTCATGGCCAGAGGAGCAGCACAGGAGAGGTTGGAGGTGCCCAGCTCTTCACACCCCCCTTATCTCTCTCTCACTAGTTGACCGCTCCTTGCAAAACCTGTCCCTGGCTCAGTCCCTCTCCCTGAACCTGAAGAACCACTACAGCCTGGACGTCCACCCGCCGTCCACCTCCACCCCCGCCAGCATCCTGGGCAGCCCCGTGGGACCCAGCTCGCTGCCATCGCTGGGACCTGGGGACCTCTACCTCAACCTCG
>NW_008632351.1:1196-1622 GCF_000691845.1 Merops nubicus
TGCAGCTGCCTGGCAGAGTTCCAGCCACACAGGCTGTATCTTGGAGGGCTGGCAGTGGGGGCTGGCGAGGAAGGGCAGAGCTCAGGGTGCTCGACAGGGACAGGCCCAGGGGATGTGCACAGGCTCAGGTGCGAACCCGCCATGTACACCCCCCGTGGGGTCATTTCCTGCCCTGTGCCTCTCCCTACGCCACAAAATGGTCATTGCCCCATCACCCAGCTCCAGTGTTTGCAGGCGATGGGTTGCACTGGTAGAACCCAGCAAAGGTCTTCTGGGGAGCCTGGGGCAGGCAGCCCAAGCCCCCACGCAGGTAGGTACTCGCCCATCACCTCCTGTCTCTGCTTTTGCTTCCCAGGCGGCAGCAGCCCATTCCCAAGCTCAACCCGCCGCCGCCCATCCTACGGAAGAGGTCCAGCAAGACCTCCC
>NW_008632352.1:0-1330 GCF_000691845.1 Merops nubicus
CAGGCTCTGCAGGGCGGCGATGTTCTCCGTGGACAGGCAGAAGGCCTCCTCGTCCTCGCACACCACGTCCCGCTCAAAGCTGGTGTCTGGAGTGTGGTCCAGCTCCTCCATGAGGAGGATGATTTGCCGCTTTCTGCTGACAAACTCCTCTCGACGTTGCTCCTAGAGGCGACGGGCAGCGTTAGAAGCCCCCGGGGAGACCCTCGCCCCTCGCCCCTCCCCACCCACCTTCTCCGCCGCCAGGGCGGCCAAGTGGCGCCGGTAGCGATCCAGGTCCTCCAGGCTGGGCACGGCGCTGCCGTCGATGCTGAACGGGGCAGTGCAGAGGATGTCGCACAGGTCTCGGTCTTGTTCTTGCAGAGTTTTCAGCTCCTGCTTCCTGTCCCTCTTCTGCTTTAACATCACTTCCACGCGGGTCCGCAGGTTCTTCTCCATCTGCAGGATGGTGCTTTCTTCCTCCGCCTACAAGTCCAAAAATCATCTCTGTCTACAGCTCTCAGAGGCCTGACTCACATACTTAGGCTTCTTTGTCAAAGACCTGGGGCACAAACCCTAGTTCTGAGCAAGATGGTCCCCAGGAAGGCACAAACGCACCAGCAAGGCCTAGAACAAGATGCTGCAAGACACCCACCCCCCTCACAACCACCCCCTAGCACCCGACCTGGGAGGAGCTATACAGCTCTGCCAGGAACCAAGAACAGAGCTTTCAAATGGGTGCTCGCCTTATGAGCTCCACCCTCACCAAGACACCTGGGCAGAGGCTGGACAGCAAAACACTGTTCCCAACAGGGTCCTAGGAGCAAAAAGTGTCACCTTACCTCAAAGGGATCCAGCTGGAGCTCCTTGCAGAGGACATCAAGCTCCTTCCGACAGACAGCAATGCTCTTCAAGAGACGCTCCTTCAGGCTCTCCTCCTCTGCCACCATCATGTCCAGGAGGCTCTGTGGGACAGGCAGGGTTAGACACACTGCAGGGATGGGCAGCGGGGAGGGGACATGGAGGGCGAGACCAGGCAGAGCGGCAGGGCCACAGCCGTAGAACCGGTGAGGGGGCCCACCAAAGGACCAGGCAGGGAGCACCGGGAGCCCGGCAGGACCAGGCAGTGCAGGGCACGGGCAGAGGTGCAGCCCCAGACCCGAGTGCTCCTGCCAGACTGGTCAGTACCCGCAGCACTACCCGAGGACCCCGGGAGAGCACCCCAGGACCCCAGCCCCGGGACCCTCCCGCCCCACACCTTGATGTGCTTCTTGACGACGTCGGTGCGCTCCAGGCGCTGCTCCTCGGGGATACCGATCTCCTCCCAGATGTCCCGCAGTGCCGCCATGGCTCG
>NW_008632353.1:0-267 GCF_000691845.1 Merops nubicus
GAAGTGAGCTTGACTGGGAAGGAGTGGTGTAAATACCCCACTGTGGCTGGCCCAGAGGCCCTGTGCACCCCTGGCATGGACTACCTCAGGAGAGGAGATTTCAAGGACACAAAAGGGTATTGGTGGGCCCTCGGTATTGCTGCCTTGGAGGAACTTGAGCAGGTGCCCACCTTGCCCGGGCTCTCAGAGGACCCTTCTGTGGTGGGGGTGGTGTGGGTGGAAGATCAGCAGCCGCCAGTCACCACCACAATGGTGCCCCGGGACCAG
>NW_008632354.1:0-1305 GCF_000691845.1 Merops nubicus
TGTGACCATCCAGCCAATTTCTTATCCCCTGAACAGTCCCCGTTGAACCCGTCTCTCTCCAGCTTAGAGAGGAGGATGCTGTGGGGGACAGTGTCAAAGGCTTCAGCAGTCAAGATAGATGATGTCCACAGCTCTTCCCTTGTCCACCAGTGCAGTTACTTCTTTGTAGAAAGCCACCAGACTGGTCAGACAGGACTTGCCCCTAGTAAAGCCGTGCTGACTCTCCTGAATCACCTCCCTGTCCTCCATGTGCCTCAGCGTTTCTTCTAGGAGGATCTGCTCCAGGATCTTCCCACGCACAGAGGTGAGGCTGACGGGGCCGTAGTTCCCAGGGTCTTCCTTTCTACTCTTTTGTAAAAATGGGTGATGGTTCCTTTCCTCCAGTCACCAGGGACCTCACCTGACTGCCAGGACTTTTCAAATATCATGGACAGTGGCTTGGCAACTGCATCCAAAAGAAGGTGTAGAGGTTCAGCCCCAGGCGGGAGCTGGGAATAAAAAAATACAACCCTGTGTGGGGCTTTGCTTTTGGCAGTAAACTGTCGAGGGGAAACAACAGTAAACACAAGGAGAATTTACTGCAGGAACGCAGAAGGAACAGTGACCAACAGCAGTAACACCAGGCGTAACAAGAGACAACTGCACAAAGGGAACAGATCTTTCTTTCCCAGGCTCCGGACGGCAAACCGCAGCTCACACCCCCTGCCCCGGCCCCGCTGCTCCGGGCACGGGCTCAGCGTGGCAGTGACACCCCCCGGCTGGGCTGCTGCCCGGCTGGAGCTCCCCGGGCTGCAGGGGAACCAGCCCTGTCCCAGCCCCCCTGCACAGAAGGGAAAAGTCGAAACTTTTGATACATTTGTCTCCGTCAGGTGAACTCATAATAATCACTTGCACATTGCTCACAACACTCTGGATTGTGTATCAAGCATGGGACAACACAAGGCAAAACCATCAAAGTTGCAAATACACATAGCAGACAAAATAAAAGCTGTTTACCCATGGTCCTCCTGGTAGCCAGGACCATAAGTCACCGTTCCAGCTGTCCCACATCTGTATGGGGACATGGGCTGGTTTCCTAATGTCTGAGGTCAGCTGAAGAACCACCTCACCTAACATCATTGATTTCCAAACAATTAGAAACGTTTAGTTTCCCACAAACTCCTCCCTCTTCAGCCAACATATCATAGAATGTCAGGGCTGGAAGGGACCTGAAAGATCATCTAGCTCCAACTCCCCTGCCATAGGCAGGGGCATCTCCCACTAGATCTGGTTGCTCAGTGCTCCATCCAGCCTGGCCTTAAAAAC
>NW_008632355.1:0-2992 GCF_000691845.1 Merops nubicus
AAAAAAAAATAAATTCAAAAATAAAATAAACCATAAAAAGCTTAAAACCACCAGACCCAACTCGGCCGCCCCCCCCTCCCCGGCCCCGTCGAACCCAACGGGGGCAGGATGTGGGTCAAGATGTTGTGGGAGCCACTCTTGGAGCTCTGAGTAGGTCAACGAAAACCAGACATGAAGAGACACGTTTGGGGCTGAGTAAGGGTGCAGACAAAAGGGGTTGGAGGCCGTGAAGGACTCCTGGGATGTGCCCAGGCCTTGGAGAGGGGAAGGAGCAGCAGGGATCTGGTTCTCCAAAGTGCTGTGTGCATGGTCACATCTCGACGTCTCCAAGTGGCTCTGTGAGCAGGCTCTGGAAGGGGATTGGATGGGGCTGGGAGCAGCCACTGGGTTTTCTGCTGGGTTTCTAGCCTCAACCAGGTGCTCTCATCTCACAGTGACTTCCAAGTGGGACAGGTCCTCGCTGGGAGGGGATGGATTGGGACATAGGCAGGGAAAGCCACCTCCAGGTGAGCGGTACAAGGAAGCACATGTTGGTGTTGGTGTTTACTTGGGGGAAGTCTATCAGCCAGGCAGGCTGATGGGCTCCACCACTGAAGAACATACAGGCAAGATGAGCCCTTCTCAGGGTACTGTTCTCCCATCCCAACTCAAGGCTGAGAAAGAAGCATAAGGGAACCCAAGGGGATAGGAATTGGGAGGCAGAGGGGGAGAAAACTGCATGGACCACTCTACTGAGGCCTTCCAGCACCTCTAGGGGTACCTCTGAATGCTCCTCTAAAGCAATCATCTTTCAGTCTGGGCCATGGTCCCTTCAGAAAGCCAACAGCCCTGAGAGCTGAGTGTCCCCATCCCTCATGGGTATGTGTCTGAGAAGGCTTTGCATCAGCCCAATAAGCCCCAGGGTCCTGGAGGAAGGGAAGCAGAGAAGCCTTTGGTAGCCATCTGAGAAGGTCAAATGGTGAGGCAGCTCTGCCACAGCACCCTCCTTTCCCTCAAAGCACGTGGAGATGGGGGTGAGCCCACTGGTTGCAGTGCTGGGGGTCCACAGGATCCACCAGTCACCTAATCCATCACCTCAATGAGCAGATGCTCTTCTATCCCACCAGGCTAATGCTCCTCCATGGCCCTGGCCCCCGAGCACGTGGCTGAATCCTCCCACCTCTACAGGGACAGCCTCACTGCTGCCCAAGTCCTTTGCTGGTTTGGTTCAGGAGATGAAGCACCAAGACTTCTTGCAGAGCCAGATGTGGCCCACTGTCCTCAGCACCTCACCATCACCCAGAAGGTGCAAGCCAGCTCAGTGTCCTCTCCTCCTTCTTGCCTCCCAACAGCCCTGCCCACCACCTCCTCCATGGCCTGACCAACATCTGCACGCAGCCACAGCCCTGGTCTTGGGACCTGCAACCCATCCCACCTCTTGGCCAGCACCTCTGTGCCCATGCTGGATGCTCTGCAGCTCCTGCTGCACTCCCAGCTCTCCCTGACCCCAACATGGACACGTCCCCAGGCAGGGAGACCACACAGACGTGGTCAGGCCAAGGCATGGCACACCAGGGCAGGGTGTTGGACACCTTGGGCCTCAGTGTCCAGCAAGGCTAACAGCAAAGCCTTCCTCTTCTCCTCCTCCACCAGCACAAAGCCAGCCTGAGTGAGTGAAACCAAAGACCAGCTCAACTTCAAAGAACACAGCGTGGCCAGAGAACCACCACCATGGGCATCACCAAACCAACCAGAGCCCTCACTGGTCCTCTGGGCAGGGCCAGAGATCCCAACCCCATGGGGAGAGGAGAAGCTTGGGCAACAACGTGGAGGCTGGGACACCATCACCAGGCTGAACGTGGTCTTGTTTCAGCTCTGAACCTCGTGATGGGACCCAACCTGGAGCTCTGAACCTCATGATGGGACCCAACCTGGAGCTCTGAACCTCGTGATGGGACCCAACCTGGAGCTCTGAACCTTATGATGGGACCCAACCTGGAGCTCTGAACCTCATGATGGGACCCAACCTGGAGCTCTGAACCTCATGATGGGACCCAACCTGGAGCTCTGAACCTCGTGATGGGACCCAACCTGGAGCTCTGAACCTTGTGATGGGACCCAACCTGGAGCTCTGAACCTCGTGATGGGACCCAACCTGGAGCTCTGAACCTTGTGATGGGACCCAACCTGGAGCTCACCCATTGGTCAGGGGTTTATTCTAATGGTTAAGGCACTATTCTGGGCTGATGCTGCCGAGAAACGGCGACCTTCTGCTCCTCTGTCCCAGGCCACGTCCTCCTGCTGGTCCCAAAGCCATCTGAGCTCTCCCAGGGACACCTCACCAAGAGCAGAGCATCCCCAGGAGCCCAGATCCAGCTGGGACGGGCAGAAAGGGGCACAGCAGAGCCCAGCTCCCTCAGGACACCCCAAAACCCAACGAGCAGCGAGCCACCCAGGCCCCCAGAAGCAGTACTGGTGGTTGTGCTTTCACCCAGCGAGGAGCAGACCCATCATGGGGAGGGAAGATGTGAGGAGACCTAAGGAGAGTGGCCCAGTGGGGACACCTGCTCGCTGGCCACGGGCCACCGGGGCTCCTCTGTGGTGCCCACCTCTCCATCTCTTGGGAAAAGAGCCTGAATTGAAAGACCAGCTTTACAGTACAGGGATTCAAGCACCACTAGCTAGATTTGGGCTTCTCACCAACCTTCGAGGTGCTGGTGGGTGTTCCTTGGGCTAGTGAGTGGGCAAGTGATGCCAGCGAGCCCCGGCCGGGCTGGTGGCACCCTGCTCCTCCAAGGAAGATGAAAGGGAGAGTGGCACCTTCTACCCACACCCCTCTGGATGGATGGGTGGTGGTTCCACCTCCGTGCTCCTCAGGGTAAGGGCTTCCTCCTGCTCCCCCCTCTCCGTGGGGAATGACGGGCGAGGAAAAAAAAAGTGAGGGGAAAGAACAAAACAGCCCAAACCGACCCCAAAATGAGGAGGGGGGAGGGTGGGAGGGGGCAGAGAGCAA
>NW_008632356.1:0-3257 GCF_000691845.1 Merops nubicus
TCTATGATCTTGAATCACTGTGGGTAACACCAGCATCCCTTCTACCCCCAGTGCTGACACCACCAGGTTTCTGTTCCATCTATCCCTGACAATAGAGGTTGAACACAAAATCTTTCCCCTTGCCTGACTGGTAGGAACAGTACTGCACCTTGAAGCATCAGATGGAAGAAAAAACTTTTTTTTTTCCAAAAAAAACCCCCCTTTGTTGGCCTTCTGAGTGTTCTGGGTAGCTTGTTATCCTCAAAAACACCTCAGCCTGCCTGGGGTCTGCTCAACTCCCAGCCTCCATGAAATCCTCTGCAGTTAATTAGGTTCTTTGTTGTACCAGAGACCCCTGCAGAGGCAGGTGCATTAACCTGGATAGCAGATGCACCAGAAGTGATTAGAAATGCAAGAAAAATCAGGGGAAGCAGTCAAGGAGAGAAGAAAGAGGTAAAGGTGGTGCTTCAGGAGCACAAAATACCTGGTAACCTGGAAGCAGTATTTGTAGTTAAACAGGAGGAGTTCCCTGTCATTTCTAAATCAAAAAAAGTACAAAGGGAAGGTGGGTACCCTTGTCACAACCTGATTTATAGATCATTAACAACATTTTGTCCTCCATGGGCAACACAGCAGAAAAATGAACAGTCATTGAAATATTAAATATTTGGTTTCTGGTGTATATTTAATGACTTTCCTTCTTAGTCAGCAGCAATGGCTGAAGTCAAAAAAAAAAAGCAGAGCAGAGTAAGGACAGGGAAAATTGGAAAGCAATTCCAGCATCAAATGTTGGTAAGTCTGTTCATGTTGGTGCAGGTGCCTCCTGTTGATCATCTGAACCTCTTCCACTGCTCTGAAGATGACAGAGAGTTGTTGCAGGGGATCACTGGTAACACATCAGGGTGCTGCTGTTTCCAAGTTCAGAGAAGGGACATTGTGAGGGCTGAAAAGGGTGATAACCTAACTTGGAGAGGTTATCCTTATGCCCACTGGTTGAAAATTAATGTAGATTAGAGGAATTCTAATGGAGCTTGGACATCTACATGACCTAAGATGTGTAGGGAGAATATCCCAAGCTAAGGTTAAACAGAAGGCAAAATCCTGGAATACTGAAACCAGGAATGAGAGATATTTACCACAGAGTCATCAAAGGGGTTAAGTGGGAAGGGACCTGTCAAGGTCACCCAGTCCAACCCTCTGCAGGGACAGGGACATCTGCAGCTAGAGCAGGGTGCTCAGAGCTCATCCAACCTCCCCTGGGATGGTGCCAGGGATGGGGCAGCGACCACCTCTCTGGGCAGCCTGGGCCAGGGGCTCAACACCCTCAGTGTCAACAATTTCTTCCTTCTCTCCAGTCTCAATCTCCCTCTTGGAGTTTCAAACCATCCCCCCTTGTCCTGTCCCAACAGTTCCTGCTCCAAAGTCCCCCCCAGGTTTCTGGCAGGCCCCTGGCAGTCCTGGCAGCCCCCAGCAGGTCTCCCCAGCTGGAGCCTTCTCCTCTCAGCTGCCCCAGCCCAACTCTCTCCTGCTGGGCTCCCAGCAGAGGGGTTCCCCCCTCGGGGCATTGCTGGGGCTCCTCTGGCCCCGCTCCAGCAGGTCCCTGGCTCTGCTGTGCTGAGGACTCCAGAGCTGCCCCAGCACTGCAGGGGGGTCTCCCAGAGCTGGCAGAGGGGCAGGATCCCCTCCCTGCCCTGTGCCCACGCTGCTTTGGATCATGGCTTTCTCCTTTTGAAATCAAGAGGCCTTTCTGAGAAACAGACACCCATCAGTTTAGCAACACAAGACTTCCCTTCCATGGCAAGAAGGCAGCAGGGTGCCCCACTGTTGCAGCACAAAAAAAATATTTAAATTTTTGTTTTGAAGGCAAACTGGACCAAAAATGTGGTTCCAAAATACAGGAAATATTTAGAGTATGGCCTTATAACAGGGTTGGGGGTAATAGCATCCAACATTGTGAGAGGCCTCAGTGGAGTCTCCTGCTCTGGAGAGATCCCAAACCCTCCTGGCTGTGCCCCTGGGCACCCTCCTGGGGGTGAGCTGCTGGAGCAGGGGGTGGGATGAGATGATCTCCAGAGGTCCCTTCTGACCCCACCAGTCTGGGATTGTGTGATTATGAGCTGGACATTGTTAACTCATCAGTGTAGAAACCCTAACCAAGAACTGCCTAAATTAGGAGGTACCACACATCATGTTCAATGGTGAATGTCAAATTTTGCAATCAAATGAAGTCATATGAGGGAAAATGGCCTCAAGTTGCTCCAGGGGAGGTTTTGATTGAATATTAGGAAGAATTTCTTCACTGAGAGAGTAGTGAGGCACTGAAACAAACTGCCCAGGGAGGTGCTGGAGTCACCAGCCCTGGAGGGGATCAAAAAATGAGTAGATGCAGCACTTGAGGCTGTGATCTAGTGCTTAAGGAAATGTTGGGATGCAGGTTGGACTTAATGATCCTAGAGGTCCTTTCCAACCATAGTGATTCTATGGTTCTATGTTTCTGTAGTGAGATCATAAGATACAGACCAAAACCAAAAGACATGTGTGTTTTTTTTACAACAAAACAGATTCAAACTGCAGAATATTTTTAGCCTTACTGCAGCTTGTTCCCAAATGCAACTGTTTGCTGTGGAAGCTACAGACAGCTCCAGAGGCTCCCTCAGGATTGGCCTCCTACCCCAAAAATACCTATCACCATAAACATATATTATCTAAAAACTGATGTCCAGCTTGATTTAAGTTCTGATCCTGGAAATGAAATGGAACCACTTTATTAAGAGATGCAAGCTAAGGTATTATGCATACAAAAAGAAAAAGAAAGAAATAAAAGGACTGCCAGAAAATGTGTGTCTGGGCAAACTGCTCTGGCAGTACCCTAAGTGGTTTGCCAGTCACCCTGGCTAGTCAATATTAAAGCTCAATAGTTTGGGAACAGTGTATTGACTGACTTAGAAATTCACTGTGAAAATGGAATTCTATAGGTCCTACTAGATACAGTCTGAAAGATCTTGTGCTCCTGCTGAGGGAACAGCTCCTTCTGCATGGCACCAGTGAGTACTTGGTGATCCTTGGATACCTGATGCAGGAGATGGGACCCTGGTTTAGGTTGTTTCTCTCCATCTCTTTGGTGGGGCTCACATCAAACAGCTAAGCCCATCGAAGGGAAATGTGTGTCTAATGTCTCTAGTGCAGATAAAGAGGTAAAACACGTGGTGTTCACCCTCTGGTAGGGTCACAGAGTCCCAGCACAGTAGGGGTTAGGAGGGACCTCTGGGGATCATCTC
>NW_008632357.1:0-239 GCF_000691845.1 Merops nubicus
TGCCCTGGTGGCGGCACGTTGTCACCATCACTACGTGTTCCTTTGCGTCACAGGTGCCACCAGTGCCAGGCACATCTCCCAGTGTCACAGGTGTCACGGTCCCTGGGTGGTGGCACGGTGTCACCGTCACCGCGTGGCCCCCGGGGTGCCTCGCCGTGTCCCCGTGGCTGCAGAGTGCCCCTCGTGTCACACGGTGCCACCGCGCAGCCCCGCGGCATCGCCCGGCGTCACCGCTGCTC
>NW_008632358.1:0-1256 GCF_000691845.1 Merops nubicus
CCGTGGGTGCTCTGGCACCCACGAGCTGCTGCTCCTGGGATGGGCGACCAGGACGTGGTGGATGCCACATTCTGGCAAACCCCCTTGAATTTCCTTTTAACTGGATGCCCAGTTTTCCTCTTTATCCTGCACTATTCACCTCCCCCGGGCCATCGTGCCGTTCATTTCCTTCCATGAGGGCCAAATCAAACCCACCAGGTTCAAACCCCCATCAGCCTTTCCTTCCATCCCAGCGACAGTGTCCTGACACTCCGCCTCCACCCCCTTTTGTCCTCTGTCTGACAAAACCTTTCAGATTCGGGGTTGGAAAAGGGTTTGAGCCCCCAGCCCTGTGGTGGAGCGGGGTCAGAGCTCTGCAGAGCCTGCAGGCGTGGGGACATCAGGGACACACCACCCGACCAGCCCCGGCCGGAACGGTCCCATCCCGGCAGCCCCTGGGGACGATAACCCCGCTTTGAAGGCAGAGAGCAGGCAGGGCTCTGGCTCGCTGGCATCCCGGCGGGTTTACGAGGAGATTTTTAGCAGCACCAGGAACAGTCCCCAGATTAGAGCTACAGGCTTCAAAAGGAGCTGCCGAGCGCGAGAGCCGAGGGCTGGAGTCGCTGCGGCTGAAAAGGGAATGCTGCACATTATAAATAGCTGCTCACTGGCAGCACATCTGTTTCAGGCAGCGGCTCGGGAAGGCTGTGCGTGTTCTGGTTTGGCTATTTTGGGGGAAAGAGATTTGAAACTCACTCATTATTATTGTTCGCCCAAGAGATGTGAATGATGCCTGTTTCTCCTTTTGCCTTTTCAAAACAGAAAGCAAAAGGAGGTGAGTTTCAAAGCACAGTGTGGTGTAAGGTTCCCTGGGAGCTGCAGCTCTCTCTGGGAGATGATATGAGCACCCTGGTGACACACAGATCAGTGGGTGGTGGCACCAAACAAGGCAACCCCCGCCCCCCAGCCACAAGCCACCCTACAGCTTTGGGAAGCCACCTTGGGGGTGGGAGACAGGCATTGAGAAAAGGCTGTGAGAGATGCTCCCCAAAATGATATTTTCATGGGCGCCAACCTATGCCCATCAGGTGGGACTACCTCACTCTCCTCGCTGATGCCACCACCATGGTTCCCCACAGCTTGGGCCCATCCCTGCCCTCGAGGAGATGCCGGACCCCTCTGGGACCAACCTTGGTGCAGAGGAGCGGGTGGCAGGATGACAACCACAGCCCCGGGGATGCTCCAGCACCGCCGGGGCCGGGGCCAGAGGGATGTCC
>NW_008632359.1:0-4894 GCF_000691845.1 Merops nubicus
TTCCCCACACGGCGCTCTGCGGTCTGTGGCCGCCGCTGGGCCCGGCCCCGCTGCCGTGTCCTCCGAGGAGGGATCTCGGGAACCCGCGGCCATCTGGCTGCCGCCTCCCTAATCCGCTGCGCCGGGCGAGCTCCCGCGGAGCGCGCTCGCCATCGCGGAAAATCCGCTGTTATTTAACGTGCTGCACCTCTGCAGGAGCTCTTCAGGCTGTCCTTGACCATCGAGTGAACCTAATCCGAAATTTCTTCCAGGTTTTGATAGAAGCTTGTCTCTGAAAGACTGGAAAGGGATAAAGGTCAGAACATTTTATTTGAT
This sequence comes from Merops nubicus, assembly GCF_000691845.1. NCBI lineage: Eukaryota > Metazoa > Chordata > Aves > Coraciiformes > Meropidae > Merops > Merops nubicus. The sequence continues at coordinate 316 of NW_008632359.1, forward strand.
TAATTACAGCCGTCATTTTTCAGGTCAAATAAATGATAGCTAAAATAATGCAAATAACGCTGGAAATTTAAATTTCAATACTGGGAAATCAATCCCGTGGAGCTGTCTGAGGCTGCTAAGATTCTTAAGTTACAGTTAAAAAAATACATTCTCCATGAGTAAGAACACACAAGAAGTGTTTTTGCACTAGTGACCCTCAAAAGAGTTCTGTTCATAAAGGCTTTTAGTTTAAGTGAGTTTGGAGTTGTGCCTAAGAATGAACTCACATGACTGACTGCACTGTAGGCTGCTCGATAGTGGGCTGTAAACTGCTCATCTGTGGCTAAACACTGCTCTGAGGGAGGCAGGGGCTGTCATTACACGTTCAAGTGGTTATCTCCGTGTCTGAATAAGAGAGAGATTCTCCATTTTCTTCACTTATTTTTCAGGACATAATGACTACTTTGGAGGATAAAGTGCTTGGCGAGAAGCTCCAGTATTATTACAGCAGTAGCGAGGGTGAGGATGAGGACAGTGAGAAGGAAGATAAAGAAGGGGAGAGTGCTGTTCCTGAAAGCACTGGGGAAGTGGAGCTGAGCAGCGACGGCAGCGCGGTCAACACAGGTATCCTCACCTCAAGCTCACTGCTTTGCACGTACTTTATGAGAAGATTGATGTGTTTTTCTAGAATTAATTTATTCCAGTAAAAGTCAGTGTCTCTATGTAAACTTGAGTCAGGGGCTCATCGTTTTCTGGCTATAGTCTAACCTTATTTTTATGTCCAGTTCTTTGTTGTAATGTTTGACTCCCCGTCTGAGAGACTTCAGCATTATATCTAAAAAGCAGTGAAGCTTTGTGCACAAAGCTGATTTGCACAATTTGGTTGATGACACATAAATGTCTTCCCTGTAAGCCACACAGTTGTTAGCCACTAACAGGCAGGTGCTGAACGAGTATGTGAGGAATAGAAAGTGGCCGGGGGCTCCCAGAACAGTGTTCTCTCTGCCACCATCAGGCGCAGTCCGGGTCGCTGGGGATCTCCGCTGCGACCCAGCGGGTGCTTCTGAGCAAAGCCTGGCCTCTGGTGTTTTATGGGTCCTCTAAGAACAGTGAAAAATATTCCACCTGCGTGTCTTTACGTCTTTCACGTAGGACCTGAAAAAGTAACTGCTGGCCCCCAGCAGCAAGGCACAGCAAGGTGCAGCCTGTGTGAGTCCATGCTGTTGTACATCACAGAATGTGCTTCTGCACCAGAGCATGGGCAAAGTTAATTGTACTTTCCCATTATTATTTTTGTTCATGTGCAAAGCCATGCTAACTATAGGGCAATTCTTCAGGGCTGGTGGTTCTATTTCAAGAGCACAGATATTAATCTTTCAAATAATCTTTGAGACAATTATGAGAGTAGCCTAGTTAGATAAAATTTAGTCTTCTTAGGAAAAAAAATAGAAGCTCAAGGACGCGTAAATGACAAATTACTTCTTCCATTTCTTTTTAACATATTGTACACTATAAAAAAAGTTTGTTTGGGACACTATTTTACTGATGACTTGGAATTTTAAATGGTAGGTGTAATGTTACCCTTTTATATGGAATGCCTGCGTATTGCATTTCAGGTCCCAAAGGAGTCATTAATGACTGGCGAAGGTTTAAGCAACTGGAAACTGAACAGCGGCAGGAGCAGCGCAGAGAAATGGAACGGCTCATTAAAAAGTTATCCATGACCTGTAGGTCTCACTTGGATGAAGAGGCTGATAAGCATAAGCAGAAGGAGCTTCAGGAAAAAATCAATGGAAAGGTAGCATGGCCCAAAGGAATTAAAATGCCCCTTAGATGTTTTCCCATTTTCAGTTTCATCATTTATGCACGTGAAGCAGATGGGAATCTGTGTTCTCTGAGTAGATATGTGCTGTAATAAACAGGGACACAGCAGGCGTGCAAGAGATGCATTATACCTGTATTCACCAGATGTTTGTTGGCAAGTTTGATGATTTTGCATTTTAATGGTATTCCAGGAGCGTTGTGTTTGCCTGTGTTAAGAAATAAGCAATTTAGCTGCTATACCAGAGAAGTCCAGATCCTTTTCCTGGTTCCCCTTGTCTGTTCATCAAATAAGTTAACCTCAGGGGGTTAATACGAAGAGTTGTACATACCAACACTGCCTCCCATGCCTACAACAAGAATTTAGGAGTTTTACTGAGTTTGCATTTTTTTAAGCAGATGTTGAGGATTTAGCTCTTTGATCTCCAAAGGTAGAAGGCACTGGAAGTCATGGACAGTTTTAATCAACTGGGCCCTCTCACCAGCACTTAGAGTTCTATTCAGAGAAAATACTAATTAGCAGACAGTGTTTCGTCCTTTCAAATGGTGAAAGTTGTCCACACTGTCATGTACTTCGAGCAATGCAAGTACATTTAACAAAGTCGACAGACACGAAATACATGGAACCCTGTTATGTTTAGTTCTTGGTTGCCACAAAATGTTAACTGAAAAACAATGAAGAAGCGACTGAAAAGCAGCTGGGCTCAGGGCAGGCACAGGATCCCAGTCGGTGCTCATGGCTTAGCAAAAGCACAGAGCCACCATTAACCTGAATTAAGCTGGGAGCGTGGAGCAGCCACGGGTGTTGGTAGTGCAGCTGGTGGAAGGGAGAATACCCAGGGCTGAAATGGCTGTTCCCACTGGACGTTGTCTCTAATTAGATCAGAATGGCTGATAATACAGAGCTGCTTCAGCCTTCCTGGGTTGCACTTTGTTGTTATTAAAGATGAGTGACCCACATTAATCCTTGTGATCCTCAATGCTCATTATATAAGTGACCCATATGGCAATGCCTGTCTTTTTCACCTGTCTTTGACTGTGTTGTTTTAGATGACATTACAGGAGTACAACACGATTCACAACGACGAGGACGATGAGGAGTTCTTGCAGCGGTACCGGCAGCAGCGCATGGAGGAGATGAGGCAGCAGCTGTACAGCGGGCAGCAGTTCAAACAGGTTTTTGAGATCACCAGTGGAGAAGCGTTTTTGGACACAGTTGATAAAGAGCACAAGAGCACACTGATCATGATCCATATTTATGAAGATGACATCCCTGGCACCGAGTCCCTGAACGGCTGCATGATCTGCCTGGCTGCTGAGTATCCAGCAGTGAAGTTCTGCAGAGTGAAGAGCTCTCTCATCGGAGCCAGCGCCCGCTTCACCACCAGCGCCCTGCCAGCTCTGCTCATCTATAAGGCAGGGGAGCTCATTGGCAATTTTGTGCGGATCACTGACCAGCTCGGAGAGGATTTTTTTGCTGTAGACCTGGAGGCTTTTCTGCAGGAGTGTGGTTTGCTTCCAGAAAAAGACCTCGTGCTCCTGACTTCTATACGTAATCCATCTGCATGTTACAGCGAGGACAGTGATCTGGAAATAGACTGAAACACCAGGACCAGTAGGTGTAGTTGTCCTGTCAGATGTTCTTGTGCTAGGGATCGTTCCTTCCTCCGTAGCGTGGGTATCTGTTCTACCCCTTCATGCACTTTGACTTTTACTCGTTAAACATGACATAAGGATTTCCTAACATTATCTTAATTCAATAAAGTACACACTAAACCAGTCTTGCTTTTATGCAGTTCAAATGTATTTTAGTAAACACGAAGTTCTAACACAATTCAGTAAGTTTAGGAAGTCATGTATTGTCAACTCTGTTCTCCAATTCACTTAGACTTTTTGTTTGTTTGTTTGTTTTCTAAAACATTTTTGTTCTCAAATTAGCTGTGTATGGTCAGTCTCCTTACAGGTTTCCTGAAGCAGTCTAATGTGAATACCAGTTAGGACTGAGATGTGGCCACTTACTTGCTAAGACAAGAATTGAGAAGATTCTCTTTATTCTGCAAATAAAGAAGCATTTAAGCATTCAAGACTTATTAACATGGAGCTGAACTGCTGCCAGGTAACAGTGCAAGGTCCCATCTTCCATTCCCCATCTTACAGTCTCCTTGAAGTACCTTCTTGTTCTAATACTCAGCATCAAATATTTTTGCCTTTCTCCCTTGCAAATAACAACAGCCCCTGCCTTCATCCTGAAAATTACTTTGCAGTTGGAGAGGATTCTTCTTCCTTTAAGCTTAGGAGACTTAAATGAGAATTCCTTCTTTCAGTTCCAGCTCTGAATACATTCTTGGGCTTTAAGCTACCCACCCTTAGAGTTCATTGTAGTCACTCCATCAGAAAATGGTCTCTGCCTCTTAAGAAAGACAGTGTTATAAAGAGCTCCAGCATGTATGCTGGAAAGCATCCAGGAGAATTTTGTTGGCAAAATGCAGAATTAGGACTTGAATAACCTCAGGATTTCATCTCTCCCTCTAAAATTACTAAGCCAGTGCTAAAGTTCATTTCTCTGCCTCAGCTGGGTCATCAGATGTATGTTGAATATTAATAATGCCTGGAGCTGGCAGATGACTGGATGGCTTTGTGGGAGAGCGGCCTCGAGCCAGGAGACAGGGTCACCAGTGGAGGGGGGCAGCAGCAGCCCCGTTTCTCCACAGCTGGCTCCCTTCTCCAGAGCTTGGTGTCCCAGTTCTGCCCAGTGTTCAGCACGCCCAAGGCCATCACC
>NW_008632359.1:4925-8811 GCF_000691845.1 Merops nubicus
CAGCAGCACCCAGGCCATCACCACTGCCCTGGTTCTCCCTTGATGGCAGCTCCTGGGGAGCATGGTTTGTACCAGGCAGCAGCGGAGTTCACAAACATTGTCATTGAGGGGGGTGTTGGTTTTGTCCGTGCTCTGGTTCCTTTGGAAATTGGGGTGGAATACTGGGAAGTCGTTTCCAGGCTTCCTGCTGGGTTCCAGCTCACCCTGCCTCCAGCGAGGCCGGCGCCACGTAGCAGTGAGGAAACCTGGGGGTGGCTTTGGAAGCCACTGGCAGTGAGGAGCAAATGCAAGCATGAAACCCTCCAATGGTGTGGGTGAGGAGAAGGCTCCGCTGGGCACGTGGTGGTGTGGCCGAGGTGCTGAAGCCTGGCAGAATGAGCACGGTGATGTCTGCTCCCTGTGCTTGGTGAATCGTTCTCTGCCTACTTCATCTGCTGTTGCAACACCTTTGCTTTCTCACGCGCCACGTATTTAGCTTGTTACTTTTTAATCTTGAGGAAAGTAGACTATCATTAGCTAAATGTATGGCCCAACATAATGCTGCGTTTAATGATCACATCTAATTGCAAGGTTTATGTAAGGTGCTTTGAACACTGGGAAGAAATGTGAATGTCTCTGGAAGCACTAGGCTGGTAGTAAGAATGGATCTTGGGATAGAAAAAGAAGAACTTGTAACTGTTTGAAATGTGTTTTTAAAAGTGGTGTAAGCAGAAAAATAAATAATTTGCAATTAAAAATTACTGATTGCCACAAGTTGTAGCTGTTTTCAGGCAACTGGCAGGAATCCAGAATTTAAAATGCAGTAAGGGATCAATTGTTTTCATCCCAAAATTGCGGCAAAAAAAAACCAAACCAAAACAAAACCATGAAGTTATATGAAATTAAATCATTGAGCATGGATTTCAGCACACTTAGGAAAATAAATCCAAGTCACTGTGATTTATATTCAGGATGAGATTCAGTGAAGTCCGTTGTGCAGACAGGGTGCACATTAGCATCATAAAACCTGGCTTGGAAAGGGGGTCAGGGCAGAGCTGACCACTCGGCCTGCTTTGAAGTTTCATTATTATGAAGTGCTTTTTTATTCCCCTGGGGCAGCAGAACTGCAATAGGATCAAAGCCTCTCCTGCTGCTCCATGTTGGATGGCCTGCAGCAAGGTGACTCCCGTGCTCAGGTGTATGATAGATGGTTTACAGTGCCAGCAGCAGAAGGGAACAGAAAAAAGGTCTGAATCCAATTAGTCATTGATCTGAAAGAATATAATAAGCACAAGGGAGAAAGAGGGGTAGAGAGGAGATGTGCTGTAATGCTGTCTGCCTTTTTTGTCCCATTTTCTACCTGCTACCTGTCAAGTGCAGGCCAAGCATGCAGGCGTGGCCCAGGAGGAGGTGGCTCTTCTGGAGGTAGCAGCTCTCTGGTTGGGTGGTTTTGTGCATCCTCTTGGCTGCAGCCGGGGCTGGTTTGTGTGACACACCCTTCAGATCAAGAAGGTACATGTACCAAGCCAAAATCATCTCTGATTTTAATCTTCAAGAAGTACTATAAATAGGATTTGAAAAAACACATGTTGGGTAGGTTGTGTTGCCCCTGGGAAATGTTTTGTTTTGGAAAAAGCAGCCTACTGCAGAGAGAGCAGCCAGAAACAAGGGGTTTTACAGGAGGGGTAACCCTGCACTGGGAGAGAGGAGTCTTTTAAAATCACCTGGGTTTGTTCCCATTTAATGACGTTCCGATACAAACAGCAGGATCTGGCCATGGAATGGGAATGTGCAGGGAAATGCGGGCGGCTGCTTGGTGAGGGAGGGCAGGAAGGAAATCCCAGGATGAACATAACACAGGCATTTAATCACAGTGCCAACCTGGGTGCCAAGCAATAAGGGAAAAGTTTATCCTGATTTTTTTTTTTTTTGCCTCAAACCTACCTCTTCTTTCTAGAATGTTCAAAATGGGCCTTTGTTGACAATCCAAGCAAGTGTTGCTGTGCAGGTGCTGGCATGATGCATGTGAAGGGAACTGTGAGGTGGCCTCGGGGGACTCCTTTGGCACTCAGCCTTAGGCATTTTTGACACCGTGGGGTTTAGATGACTTTCCACTGCAGATCTTTGATCAGGAGTGGGCCTGGAGGGCCGTGGGCTGCCTGAAGAGGGAAAGCCTAGAGCAGCTGCAGCTCGGCTGCAACCTCTGCCCTTCCTACCAACCGCAGGGACCGCTTTGCATGGAAGAGCTTTGCAGATAACAGATCTTCCTCCAGCCCTCTGCTCGGGTGAGCAGGGACCTCCTGCTTGGTAACTCATCGCACGAGGTCGCGCAGCCACAGGAGGATGTTTTCATTGCTGCTGCTCACGAACACAGGCAGCACAGTCCTCCCGGCCACGCCTGTCCCTGTGTGGGCAAGCTGCAGCTGGGCCCCAGAGGTGCTTGTTTAAAAGATGAGAGGACATCCTACAAGCTGTTTACTGGGAGCTCAAACAGAGGGCAGGTCTGTCGGCGCTCGCCTCTGCGCCGCCCCCGGAGCTCGCAGGGTGCCCGTCCCTGCCTTGGTTGGGTGACGCTGGTGGGTTCACCAGACTAAACACCACCTTTAGACACGAACTGCTGCCTTCTGCCTGGGCCGTGGCTGCACGTCGTGGTGGACAGGCTGGGGAGGATGTGAGCGACTTCTACAAACTGCTACGGCTGAAAGAACAGCAGAGGAAGCGCGAGGGCTCGGCGGCGGGGGGCTGGGGTCCCCGGGCTCACTGAGGAGGTTTCCAGAGCGGGTGGGATGCTGGGCCTGGGCTCGGGATGTGTTGGTCCCACAAGGGAACAGACAGCACGTCCCGCCCATCCCGCTGTGCGCTGCCACCCACCGCCTCCATGGAGCTCAGCAGCTCAGCCAGGCACAGCAGGGGAAGGGCTGCAGGGGCTCCCCGGGCTCTGTGCTCCTCCATCCTGGGCTGGGAAGCCCTGCAGAGCTGGTGGGCTGGTGCTGGAGAGTGGGGGGGTGGAGGGTGACAAAGCGCAGGGGAGTCCAGAGAGTCCTGGGGATCCGGGTGTCCCTGGGGAGCCCCAAAGCTGGCTTAGTGCAACGTATTCACTAGCAAGAGATCTGGGTCTGCTGAGGGCAGCGGTGGCAGCTGCTCTCCTGAGGAACTCGAGCTTTGCACAGAGCTGGTACCAGCCTCTCCTCGAGGGCTGGTGTGGAGCACGCCCAGGACGGGACTGTCTTCTGTCCTTCTCCTGCTTGGCACAGGGGTCGCAGGTCCCCGTGTCCCCACTGCTCCCTGCAGGAAGGAGTGGGATACTCGGTGCCAGGCCAGGAGCTCGGCCCAGCTGGCATCTGGGCAAGGGCAGTCTCTACCTGGGCAGGTTGTCCTGGTGCTAGAGCTCAGTAGATGATCCACCAACCCGAGGGCTGCTGTTTTCTGCAGCATCTGGCACATGGAACCCCACATACGGGCACTTCTTCACGTTGAGGCACACGAGCTTCTCAAGCGATGCTGTCTTAACTATCTCAAAGCCAGTTGCTCCACCAAACGTACTGGGCTTCCAGTACTCTGGGGAGCAGATGGGGTTTCCAAAAAGCCCCTTCAGGGAAAATGGAGCTCCAATCTCCACCATGCTTTCCCCAAAAATACCATTGGGTTGGGGTTTCTCAAGCAGCAAGCCTGGATAAAACTCCAGAGCATCAATGTCTCCATAGAGCTCTTCCAGCTCTGCCGCCTTCTCTTCCTCTCCTGCGTGAAGTAAACACCAGAGTGCTTTAGCAAGGGAATCACCTCAGCAAGGACTGGCCTCGCTGCGGGGGGTGGCAGCTCCCCCAGCCCCGGCAGCGGTGAGCCCGGTGCCCAGGCCAGGCACTGCCCTCGGGGCCACCCGCCCAGCCCCACAGGAGGAAGGACCCCA
>NW_008632360.1:0-2005 GCF_000691845.1 Merops nubicus
CGGGCCGGGGGAGCCCCGGCTGGGGGCCGGGTGGGTGGAAGTGGGGCGAGAGGCCCGCTGCAAAGCTGGCCTCTGCAAAGCCTTCGTCCTCCAGCGGGCTGGCATCCCCCCGGCAGGGCTCTCCCTGAAGGTTGTGACGGTTGTTGCCGTCACAGTATGGTTTTCCCAAAATGGGGAAATCCCCCCTCCAAACTGGGATTTTCTACCCGTGGTTGGCTTTGTCCTGTCCCACTCTGCTCAGGGGAAGGCTCACGGTGCTGCTACAGCCACCCCTCCTGTGCAGTCTTGGCAAAGAAGCCTGAGCTGACCCAGGGCCCCACAGGGTGGTGGGAACCATCCCTTCTTGCAAGGCCAGTACTAACCATCAGTGGTTTACCCAGGACGTAGTGTCATTCCTGCAGTCATTGGATTCGTTGCAGATGGAGGGGATGGAAACTCACAGGCCAGTGAGTTTGGTTATGGGGTGGTGATTTTTGGATTTATCTTTTGTGGTCTCAACACCATCCAGCCTGGACTGCCAAGCAGACAGGATCCAGGCAATATGCAGCTGCTCCTATTTATCTTCAGCTGGAAAGGGCTGTTAGTGGTGACAGGGCACCTCAGGCAAGGCAACAAACCAGCCGTGATGCTACAAGAGCTTCCGTGGAGGAGGTGGGGACAATGATGAGGTTTTTCGAGGTGTGGGTGAAGCTTCCAGGGAAGACCACCCAGGGAAAGATCCCCTTCAGAGCTGACACTCCCCTTGGGGAAAGGGGGTAACAACATAAGAGATTTTATTCCTGCTCTTATCTTTGCTGCTGTTTTTTTCTGCTTTCCATTTCAGTGGTTATTTCCTTCTCCACCTGCTCCCCACTTCCACCCACACCCCCAGCACACACTACAGGCACAACTTTGGCAGACGTGTTAAAACCAAATCAGGGAAACAGAAAACTTTCCAGCGAGGCATTAATCCAGCGGGTGATCTCCTCAGCTCCCTGCTTGCAGAAATACATGCACACTTGGGAGTCCTGTTCAGCAACTGGTGTGATCAGTCATAGAGAGCAGCCAGAAGCTGTAAAATCTTTACACTGCAATTTACTGCAACTTCCCATCCTCTCTGCACTGCCACAGATGCCTCTGCAGACCGTGCGAGGGATGGGAAACTTTGCTCTTCTTGATATCTGTGCTTGGACCCTAAAAATAATTAATTCCTTTGTAGATTTTTTACTTTTTCACTGACTGAACTGTGCCCCTCCCAGCCCAAAGGTGGTTTCATGTTTAACAGCCGTTTGAGTGTTTAATGGTCCTTTTTGTAGACGGCTATGCCTATTGTGTTCAGCTGAGCTGGCCCTGGCAAAAGTGTCTGCAGGTAGCAGCTTTTCATTCAGCAGATGAGAGTGGGCTCTTGTTGGTTTGGGGTTTTTTGAGGAGGGTCTAAACAGCTCCTGGTATGATGTGGCACGTGACTGTGGGTGGCTTATCATCAGGGTTTTACAAACCTGTGTTAATTAAGCTGCCTTGCCACAGTGAGATTGGCAAGTTAATGCTTGCCAATCTTTAAATTCCTCTGAAGAGCTGGGCACACCTATGGGCCCCACAGATAAGTTTCTTATCCATAGGATAGGTAGAGGAATGGGGAAAACCTCTTGCAGGGGTAGACGCTCGTGCCGTGACTTGCCGTATCTGGGAACACTCCTGGGTGATCTTGACAGATCAACAGCTATGGCAGGAGTTTGGAGAAGACTGACATAACAACAGGAGTTGCCCACTGTGTGTTCTGGTGGCTTGCAAGTGCCACCTGCAAGGCAGCTCATCTGCTTTTGGTACAGGACTGCAGTTTTCCTGGGTTTAGTCCACAGTCTTGGCAAAGAAGCCTGAGCTGACCCAGGGCCCCAAAGGCTGCAGTCATTGGGCTCATCATTGCAGGTGGAGGGGATGGAAAGCAAACAAATTCACACTGCTGCTGTCTATTTTTTGATAAATTCCCTATGTGGCTATTCTTCAAGTGAATATTATCTGACATTCC
>NW_008632360.1:2041-31593 GCF_000691845.1 Merops nubicus
TACCTACACTCATACCACAGTGTGTGGTGGGGAGCATAACAGGCCTGAATTAATGCACGAACTCTTCATGCCTGTATGTGAAGTTGCTCAGGAATAAAGTAGCCCAGGTTCACTGTATTTTAATTTTCAGAGGTTCTGGTAACATTCCCTGCATCCTGCTGCTTTGTGCTGGGAAATGAGAACCAAGGCAGGACCTGAAATCCAGTTCTACCTCGCAGAAGTTATTGAGGGACTTAGTATAATGTAGCTCCACAGTGGTTCACCTATATTAGGAACCTACCTGTTGATGTTGAGCATAAACACCATGTCAGCTCTTTTTTCCTTTTTCTAACAAAGAAAAGCTTGTGCAAGCACTGTTGACAGAAGGAGCCTGACGGAGCAGATGTGTTGGTTGTTGTTGGCTGTACAAGTGGAGACTCAGCAGGGGACATTTACTGTGGCATCACTTTCCTAAGAGCAATTTGTTCAAGGGCATTTTTCAGAGGAAAGAAGTCTCTGCTGAGAATTATTCCCCTTTCCATGGGGGGCTCCTGCAGCTTGAGCTCCACCTTTTCCAAGCTTCAGGAGAAGAAATTTCCATGGTTCAGTCCAGTCTTCAGCTCTGGTCACATCTGTATGTGGCACCCTCAGCCCAGCTTAGCTCATCACAATGATCCCAGCACCTGGGAAGTTAAAATTTAGACAACTCTCTTCCCTACATACTCTCAGCATGAGAGCTTTGACCTGGCAAGCTGCTGTCCAGGACTAGAGAAACAGTAGTTTTCCTTCATTTCCTTCATTCATAACCTTTGAAATTAATAACTCAGGCAGAAAACTGGTATTTCTAATGGTGTAAAAGATACAGAAAAGGAGAGAAAGACACTGTAAGTTCAGCATTAAAGTTGCCCATAACCTTCTTGGTTTTGTTGTTCCTGATCCTATGAACGTTCAGGCTTGGCTGTCAAGTTAGTGCAACCCTTTGTTTTTAAGTAAAATCTATATCTGGTAAGAGGTAATATTTCTATACCAGAAAAAAATGTATATATGAAGAGAGGGAACAATCATTTTGCCTTGAAATCTTGAACACCCATTCCAGTCCCTTCCTGACAAATATCAGATGTTTATGTTTGAGCTTCATAAGACACTCCTTGTGAGGCCAGCCTTGAGAGCAGACTTCTCACAGGGAATTGGGGAAAAAAAGGTAAATAAAATTACTTTTGCCTGCACTATGCACCACGAATCAAGATTTAGGCTCTGATTCTTCTGCATATTCAGCCTTCCATTACTCACCTTCTAATTAAGTGTTAGAGCTGGGTTTTTTTCCCTTCTTTTTCAATATGTTCTCAGTGTTCTTTGTTTAAGTGTCTCCTTACAGAGGCAATGATAATTTCACAATACAGAGGAAAAACTAGGTGTCTGGCTCTGGCCTTCCTTAGGCTGCTGACATAAGCTGTCTTCACTCAGAAGAAGGAGAACTCTCAAACACATTTATTAAGTTCTTTCCAAAGTGCAGCAGGAGCCAAGCCAGCAAGTGACAAATTTATTGGTAGTGCTTGGGTGCGTCCATCGCTGCGCTTTTGTCTCCCCTCTGTACCCCTCATCCATATTCTGGTATCAGTCCTCTCCTTTATTTGGGCCTCCTTTTCAGTTCATAATATTTTTTTTTTCAGTTGTCTGTCTCCCGTCTTCTTTGCAGATCATTGCAGTGGTCATGGATGTGTTCACTGACCGGGACGTCTTCCGCGACATCGTGGACGCGGCGTACAAGCGCTGGATCCCCGTCTACATAATCCTAGATGAGGAGGGGGTGAAGCTCTTCCTGGAGATGTGCAGATGCCTTGACCTCAGTGACTTGCAGATACGGGTAAGGTGCTCAATACTGAAGCTTTATCTCCTGCAGGGCCTTTCTCAGTGGTAATGAATCTTGGAACAGGCAGACACGTCTCTTCCTTCCTACAAGTCTCATCACGGCACTTAGACAGAAGTTGGTGGAACATGGAGGGGTAAGAGAGTGGCTTGCTAATACAGAAGGAAAGATTTTGATCTTTTGGCTTTCACCTGAGACAGAAATCTGTGTTGTTTCTTGGCTCTTGTGACCTAAAAATTCCTGTTTGGAAAGAAAATTGAGGAAATTTCTGTGGGTCTCCTATGTGACAATTCAGAGTCCAGAGTAGCATGTTGGGTTCTCGTCTGCGTGGATCCCAGTTACAGAACACGTATACACTGTGAAATCAAGACTTTCCTATCTGGCAGTGGTCATTTGGGAATGAGTGAGCCTGTAGTCCTCCTTTCCCTGAGAACTTAAGGGACTGAGGGGCACAGAATCACAGTATCATTTAGGTTGGGAAAGACCTTTACGACCAAGTCCACCACTGAACCATGTCCCTCAGCACCTCATCTGCATGTCTTTTAAATACCTTCAGGAACGGTGACTTCACCACCTCCCTGGGCAGCCTGTTCCAGTGCTTGACAGCCCTTTCAGTGAAGAAGTTTTTCCTTTATCCAACATACTCCTCCTCAGTTCTGTATCAGAGTGTGCCTTCACATAGTGCCTCCAGCACAGTAGTCAGCCTAGCTTGGCTGGCAAGAAGCAGCCTCAGTAGGATCTCATTCCATTACATACAGGCTACAGTTCTGTGTGTTCACCATTGGTATTGTATTCCCTGCTTTTCCCCTGGTTTTTTAGTCGTTGTTTCTCCTACAGACCTGTTCAGAGTACTGAAAAAGTTGCTAGGTTGGAAACAACCTGTGGGAGGTCAGACTCGCCTCTCTTGTGATCCAACTGTTCTGAGCAGCAGGGGGGAAAGACTTTGTCATTTTGCCTAGGTGAAAGGCAGATCTTCCATAAACACTCAATTAATAGTTAAAAAAAAATCCACAGCCAAAACTCGGCAAGTTCTGAAGGTTATAGAGGCTCATATAAACCATTTTAGGAGAACCATCTTAAGTCTGGATGAAAATTGCTTGCATATATCTAACAGTGCTTCTATGAACTACCACTGCTCTGAGTTTCTGGACTTCATCAAAAAAGCCATCCAGCTAAGCAGCTTTCTCATCTTTCTTCAAAACAGAGATGGAAGTTTCTTTCCTCTGGTGTCTTTGAAAGCAAGACACAGGCATCATTCTGAGAGACCTATTTCAAGCTTCAGGGGCATTCTGTGGCCTAGGCTCAAGTCTCTTTGGTACAAACCTGTGATATCACAGCAGTAGTTCCATTTGCTTTGAGACCTGCTTCCCAGTACTTTCCTCACCGTGCCATCATGTGATGGAATGAAGCTTTCAGTGCTGCCTGTTGTAACTCCTGGACAGAATGAATGAAAAGATGCCCTGGCATTGTAGAAAAAGTTGTGATGCTACTGGAGAGGTGAGTTTGGTTTTGTCTTTACACAGTAAGAGGTCCTTTTCTGCTCTTCCTCTTCCCTCTTTCTCCATAGGTCTCTCCACAGACTTTGCACTCCAAAAGCAATCATCACAGTGACATTCTGTGGCAGTGACTAGGTCTTGCAGCAGCCTACTTGTGTTACTCTTCCAAAGAGGCTGAGTTCAAACCAATGCCATCAAAAGCAGGAGCAAACTCTTCTGTGTCCCTTCCATGCATGTCCCTCCTGTGCTTCCCTTCTCTCACAGTAGCCCTTGCTATGTTCATTAGGCTCCTTCAGCTAAAAGTAGTCTACATACAAGCTGAGCTGAAGGAAGTCCACTCAGAAGAACTTTTTAACATCCTAGTTGTTCAGTCTTCTGCAGAACTCCAGCCCCCAGAGTTCTTCATCTTTTCCCCTCTTTTTCCCAGCTGTCTTGTATTGTCTCTTAAATTCTCCTTAAGGTAGTTATATTCCTTTTCTGGTATGGCTAAGGCTTTAATTAATCTTGTTAAGGTCAATGCAGTTTATTCTTGTCTATGGAACTATGGAAGGACTGGGAAGAGTCTTCCTGTAAGGAGAAAGGGGTCATTTGCCTCTCAAGGAAGATGGCCTGTCAGCATCCTGCCCAAGGCTGCCTAGGATGTATCTGTGCTGCTGCTTGGGTCAGTGTGGCAGAAATCATCACACAGTGATTCCCCTGACACCAGGCTTTAGATACCCAAGGAATGTCAAGCAAGGTGAAGGCTTCCCCTTGAGCACTGGCCCCACCTCCATCTCACTGATGTAATGTGTTGAGGGTTGTTTTAAACTTTGAGTGTTAAAGACCCAGACTGAAAGCAAGAAAGCAAGCTAGACCTCTGGACTTGGTCAGGCAGAATCATTTTGTCCCACATGGCTTGATCACAGAGAATGCTGGACTTGCTGAGGAAGAATAAGAACCACTAGTGCAGTTAACTGTCATTCAACCATTTCTTATTTATGACATCTTTCTATGACATCTGCTTTGATGTCTTGAGTTTCTTCTACAGATTTTCAGCAACAGGGAAAAAAATTCTCTCCCTACACTGTCTTTTTGTATAACCATTTTGCTGTCTTCTGAAAGATTTTTACCAGTGTGCCACAGTTGGTCAGCAAATGAATTGCACACTCTTCCTGCCTGACCTTTCTTCCTTTTCCCCACCCTTTCTTCAGAATGTCTGTGCAAGATTTACAGGATGGCTTTTTCTCAGAAAGTTGCAACAACGTGGGATGTGACTTTAAGGTTTAGAGGCAAGTTCAGATCTTGAAAGAGAGAGAGAGAGGTGACACACTACCATGGGCTGTGCTGCTGCAGGGTCAGGGTGCTTATTCTGTCTTGTGCTACCACCAGATGCTCAGATTGTTCTGTAATTCCTGCCTTTTTGTTTCCATTGCCCTGTTCATCCATTGCAAAGCAAATACTTCAATGGTCCTTACAGAGGGAGATTTACTGCTAGCACTGGATTTTGTTCTCTGTCAGCATACAGTGCTGGGTTTTTCACAGAATTCTTGGCTATTGTATCATTTTGAGATGGCAAGGTATCATGATCTGCTGTCAGACTCACAGGAGGGAAGCTGCTGTAGGAAGACAGAACCTCACTCAGCAAAGGCAACAAGTTCTTAACTGACTGCAAGCATGAAATGAGAAAACCTCAAATTTTTGTCTGAAGGCCAGAGATCACTAGAGATGCATTTAAACTCAACCATCAGTACATTCATCCTGTGATGTTAGTAGGAGTGTGTCTGTTGTGGATGAGTCATGTGGCTTCCTGAGCTTACAGGACATGGTTTGCCAGACTTCTGTTATGTTTGACACATGAGTGTTCTGTGGAGGGCATAATGATTCAAAGTTCTCATAGACAAAAAAATTCATAGCCCCACAAAAAGTCTTCATTCTGTTGACCTGAGGGTGAGTCTTCTCACCAAATTTTGGATGAGTTTTCTTTCTCCCCATGCTTCTGCTAACCAAGGCCCCAGTAGCAGATGCTCTTGCACAAAGAGAGGGAGTTCAAGGAGAGCTCTGAGCAAGCCCAGAGAATTAGTTACCTGCAGGAAGGTCACCTTCATGTTAATTTTTATATTCATTTTCCCAACATGCAAGGAGTTTCACCTCTCACTCCAAGAATTCTTCAAAGTTTCTGTGTAAGAAATATTTAGAATTTCATTTTAGTATTTCCTATCTTTCCTCATCGATTCTGAACTCAAGTGAGGGAGAAGCTGAGTGTAATGTGAAGCAGAGCTGTTGGTTTTTTAATTACCTGTTAGACAGTTCTTTTAGGCTGCTTGTGACCTTTTGAAAATGGGAGCTTACAAGGCTCTCTTTTTGCAAGGACCCAAATAAACAATGCCCACTAATGACCTTGGCTGGCCAAGTCCAACTGGCTGCGTTACATCCTGTTATACTTGAATACTTGCAGGTTTTACTGTTTTGTCAACAAGCATTTCTTTTCCAAAACTGTTCAGGGCAAACACTTAGGGTAAGCCTACAGCATTTCCCAGCATTATTTGGTAGCTGCTTCCAGATTGTGGCTGCTTTTGTGTCTCTGTGTAAGATGAGCACCCTACCACCCATCTCACCAACCTGGAGGTCTGACCAGCAGAAATGAGAATTGTGCAGACTATGAAGAAGGAAAATTCTTTCAGCTGTTGTTACTGAGGTCCTGTCCACATGAATCCCATATTTCTCTTCCTCTTTTCCCCTTCTGTGCTTCCTCTACCTAGGATTTTAGAGAGGGAAGTAACCGGCATCTGGGGCCTGCACCTCACCCCTCTACTCAGGTGAAGCAGTAGAAGAAGAAAACAGGACAGGAGCTACCCCAGCAGGTTCTCTTGACTGAAGGGATCTGATTTTTTCCAGGCACAGCAGAAAGGGGAACTCCACAGTTTAAAAAACACAGTCAGTTAAGGGGCTGTTGAGTCATTGTCATCTCTCAGCTGCTGCTTTTGCCTGTTGCCTCTCCTTAATGGGTTCCATAGCTGTTAGATTATAGAGGTTGTTCATGCCATCCATCCCAACTTGAAATAAAGATCCCTGCTTGCTTTGCAACGTGTATGTCAGCAGTTGTTCTGAGAGGGAAGGTACACACAGGGTTCCTTGGTGGAAATCCTTCCAGCCCTTCCCTTTAGGGTCTGTCCTGTGCATCCACCCTACTCAACCCCAGCCTGTGATCAGTATGGCCCAAGTCTGCTGGGTGACAGCTAAGTGTCAGTCACAGCCTAGCCTGTTACTGACTCTCTAAACTGGGTCTAATGAACTTTCTGTGGATGCAGGGTGAGGTTTAGGAGCACGCTGCAGTAAAGGAAGGAGGACTGATGCCCTCACTGTCTGTGTTAGGATGCTCTGTCAGGCTTGACTGTTCACAGTCTGCATTAACTTGCAGCCAGGGAGACGTTAGTCACTGCTTGTGATGGGGAGTGGTGCAAGCCTGGGTAAAGGAAATGTGGAAATTCAATGCAGGCTGCAGCTTCCACGAGCCAGGATATGACAAACCTTAAGCAGACTTCTTCAAGAATAGAGATCTAGATAAAATATTGGTTGCCACTGTAACACTAGTGGCCCCCCAAATGGCTGCAATCTCACTCCACTTATGTTTGTCTTTCCTCTTTTTTTTGTGTAGTCTTCAGCATGTGAACCCAGGTTTGTTCCTCCTCTGTACAGTTAATATTTCAGTCTACAAATGCTCCAAGATCCTTTGAGGCAGAAAACATTATACAAATAACCTGTTAAATGACTCGATGTTTATAAGACTTCGTGCTTGCTTTCTGCATTTGAAGATGTGTTTATGTGCTCCTGTCCCTCTTTTGTTCAAGGAGGTTTATGTGCTCAGCTGTTTGGTTCTATCCCCTCTGCCTTTCTAAGTGTTACATGTAGCTCAGTTACTGCAGAAATTCAAGCATGTTGTCTTTCCAGGGAAGGCAGGTGATAGAACATACAAACACAGTAAAATCCACACTTGTTACATGCTAAGAAACTTTCTGGGCACACAGGCTGATACTCCTTGACTCACAAAGGGGCATGGCATGGCAGAGCTGTTGACTGATTTGAAGGAGGGAGCTTCTTCTCATCACTTGCAGTCAGTATTCCATGATTTAGCAAATCCCACATCCAGCTTTACTCAGCAAGGGAAAAATAATATCTTTCAGGTGATCAGTCAGCCAGCTACAAATGTTATTCTAAATCCTGGAAGAGGCACCCATTCTCCTGTGCTCTACCCAACCTGCATTCAGCATCCCACACACATGACTCACTGCTAGGCCCTGGGCAAGTCACTTCACCTTTTTCTCTCTCAGGCTCCACGTCTTTAAAACAGGGTAATAATACTTTCAGCAGTGTTGGGAGTGTTAATTAGCTTATGCCCACACAGGACTCCAGACAGATCAAGCAATAGATGAGTGCAAAACAGTAGTATCATCAGTTACTGTTAGTCAGAATTTGTACTGCCACTGCTGTATTTCAGTGAGAGAAACAGGAGCAGGTTCAAAAGGGAAGAGTTAGAGTCAGAAGAATGTTTTCTGAAAGAAATCTGCATTCTTATCATCGCTCAGCCCTGCATGCTGATTTCTATAGCCTATCAATATTTAAGCTGTCAGGGAGGTTTAAAATAACAGCACTTAGCTCTTTGTGGGATCCGAGGCTGTGCTGGCATTAGCCAAATCCTCCTGATTCTCCTGCTCTGCAGATGAGGGAAGAATAAGGCAAAGGTGAATTGGCTTTCACAGGGAGTAGTGTCAGAACTGTGATTACACTTGGGACCGACTCCCAGCCCTGGATTTATTCCTCCAGATCACAATACCTTTTAGCTTTTCATCGTTCAAGAATTCCTACAGAAACAGATGGTGGAATGAAGAAAACGGTCTAAATTTGTGTGTCAGAGTGACAAGATAATTTGCTCTACACTTATACTGACAATCAATGCTTTTGGGGGTTGGGGGGTGCTGTTTCATGTTAGGCAGTTTGGCAATTCAGCCTTATGCATCCAGGACCCATGAGCAGAATAATAACACTCAGCCCAATGTATTTTATGCAGCAGATGCATTCATACAGTAAGTGCAGGCACGTGTCTATTGTTGAAAGTCATGTAAACTTAAATCTGTGTTTTTTCTGTGCGTGGTAGTGCTTTGTTTTACTACTTGTAGGTTTGCTGGCCAAAGGGTGTGAGACAGGAGGTGTGGGGAGAGGTATCATCTTTTTCTGCTTCCATTCATTCAATGAAAAGTTCTTCCTTCCTCTTCTTCAGAAATTCTTTGTTGATCACTTCAGGACATCAGTAGAGACACTTACCCTTCTCCTTTTGTTCAAAAAAAGTTCTGTTTTTTTCCACTCTGAACAGTGAGGAACATGGTGGATACTGTCAGTGTTTGGGGTTCTTAGCAAAAAATATGAAGGTCAGGGTTCTCCTTTTGTTATAATAGACAGGAAGCATCTATCTTCTGAACAACAGACTTCTTTCCTCCCCTCTTCTGTAATAGTTATATTTGCCAGTCTTCTAATACACCCAGTTTTCTCAAGCCATATATTGGGCATCAGGAGAGAAGCACAAAGAGAACCTGCTGTAGACCTGCCTCATATGCTGCCCTCCATGTAACCATGTCCTTGGCACTGCTAAGGCATTGCAAAGTCCCTTCCCTTGGTTTTGTGGTCCTGCTAACGTGATCTGGAGAACTCCTGAGTGCCATGGAATAGGGATCAGGATTCAGAGTGCAGACATGACTCAGAGCTTCCTCTGAATCATTCCCCTGAACTAGGCTGGGCCTTCTCAGCTACACCACAGGACTGGAGGTGGAAGATTATTTGATTTTTGAAAGCCTTGTCTTGCCAGTGGGCCGAGATGAATAGCTGAAGGCAGCAGGCAGGGTTACAGAGATGCTGACCTGTTGGAGAGGGCTACGAACTGATGGAGGGGAGCGACTTGCACAGACAAGGGATGACAACGGGTCTTAGGGCACTGTGCTTTCCTTCCCACAGCCCCTCTGATTTCTGGTGGCTGATACAAAATGAGCTGTAGAAGAAGTGCTATAATGTGAGTGACATATTAAGACTCAGAGCTGGCAATTATCTCATTCTCTGCCCTATTTACTGTGACATTTTGTCTTTTCACCTCCTTGTTAGAATATCCGCATACGTTCCGTGACAGGAGTGGGGTTCTACATGCCAGCAGGGAAGATCAAAGGCACGTTGGCATCCCGATTCCTGATGGTGGATGGTGAGAAGGTGGCCACTGGATCATACAGGTGGGTCCCTCTTGCCTAAGGCAAAGGTATGTTTGTATGTAAAGAATGGCTTGTGGATTTGCTCGAGAGTCTTCTTCCCATTTCAGTCCCTTTCTTATCCCAACCTCTCCAATCTCTGTGGCACCTGTAGAAACTGGGGTGGGATGACAGAAAAAGTGGCATAGAGCACAAGCTGCTCCTGAGAGAAAGGAGCATGCCCATGCCAGTGATGCATTTCAGTGGGCTAGAGGTAGTGCCACACTGCAGCTGGTGGTGGTCTGCAAGGGCTCCCCACTGGTCACTGTGCTCAGTTCTTGTCAGTGAGGTTTTCCATCTGGCTTTCTTAAAAGCATAAATTGTCCTTCAGAGTTCTAGGGCCTTTTCTTCCAGGTCTGGCTTGCATGCCTAATGAGGAACAATAATAAAGAGCTTCATTTATCTGTCTGGGCCCATCTTGGCAAGGACATATGGGCAAATGGCACAATGCTGCATATTCCCACGTGATGTCTTAGATGATTGTTAGGTGGGCTGGGTCAAGTGTGCACACAATGATCTGATGTTGGTTGTGTTTCCTCCTCTTAGCTTCACATGGAGTTCATCCCACATCGACAGAAACATCCTGCTCGTCTTGACAGGACAACACGTGGAGATGTTTGACGTGGAGTTCCGTGAGCTGTATGCCATCTCAGAGGAAGTTAATTTCTACAAGGAGCTGGGTATTGCTAACCCCTTCCTCCTTGGGATTGGGAAGCCAGGCCTTCACTCCTCCACTGTGGCTCGGAAGTTCATTAACCCCAAGTATGGCTTAGTGGCAGGGGCCACCCGTGGTGATGTGATGCTCTGGGCTTCACGTCACAGGCAGGATAATCAGGGGAACATGGAAAAGGAGGAGACAAGCGAGTCAAAGAAACGATTAAATCAGTTTCTGAATGACTTAGTCACCTTGGAGCAAGAGTTCCCAGAGATTGACCCACCCCTGGAGAACTTGAACAAGCTGAATCGGAGCCCTCAGAAACTGTTATCCCGGCTCCACATGGACCTGAAAAATAAATCCAAATCTAGAGAGTCTATTCGTGACGTGAAGAAAGAAGATGCACAGGCCAACTCCAAGCAAGGAAAAAGGTTTGCCAGTGGGCTTTTCAGTCGCAAGGCCAAACGGTCTCCGGGCTCCAGCATTGAGGCCAATTCTTTTGCCAGTGAAGGACATTCAGGAGAAGACCTTGGGAACATGAAACTGGAATACGAGCGGCTCAGCATCGGCCACGCCAGTGTGCGGAGCACTGGAGCCATCTCAGGTAAAACCTCTCCCACCAGCATATTCTGTGTCCCTGGTTAGGAGTTTGGTGCAAACAAACTCAATCTAAGTGATCTACTCAATACCTGTGAGTAGATCCTGCTGTTTCTTCTGTATTAAAATTAGTGGGATCAAAGAAGAGTAGAAGTTGTATCAAACGACACAGGCAATGTGAAGGCAATTTAATGGCAGCCTTATTGTAAAGTTGGTATTTCTCATGCAGATATTTTCTCATCATTCTCAGCAAGCAGTTATGGGACAAAGGGAGAGGAAGGCCAGTGTCACCTTCTGCAAAACAGGTTCTGTGGACAGCTCATGAAGTGCACTGCTCTCACAAAGAGCAGCAGTATGTTCACTGTTGTAGCTGGCAAGGTGCAGACCTTTCCTCATTTGGGTGTAGTCAGGTGTGTTTACTGTCACAAGTTGCTGGTGGAGAAGACAGGAAGATGTGTTTGTGTTGAGGTGAGGGAGAAGGGAGCAGAGGGCAAGGTGGGAGTTGTTTTAGTTTGCTCCTTTAGCACGTTCTGAAATGGGGGAGAACATCTCAAAAATAGCTCTGGAGAACTGCTAAATCACAGCTGTTCTTTCTGTGCTAACACACGAGTGATATTTTCACTCTGTCCTTTCAAGGCATCATTGGATTGGAAACACAAATGATCAACATTTCTCCCAGTTTATGGGCTCATAGCTAACTTCCCAACATTTTAAATATTTTTTTTTCAGATCAGAGTAAATCTATGGACTTGTTCAGCCTGGTTGCATTCCTCTCTCAGTGAGCTGTTCTGGGTGTCAGTATGTCCTGTGCCAGCAGGAGAATAAACTAGTTCCAGTGAGAGAATTTCTCCTCCACTTGTCTGGCCAGAGACTACTCTGATGAATGTGAAATGCAGGTGTAGAGAGGCTGAATCCCTCTGAGAGTGCCATGGTGTCAAATAGAAAGACATTCCCCAGAGACCAAAAAGAAAAGCAAGGTATTGGGAAGGTCAGCAACAGTAATTGATTAGTTCTTAGAAATATTTCTGGCTGAATGAAGGACAGGCTCAGGAACACCGTGAACACAAGAGAGAGGAGCTGTAGGAAGGTATGGATAGTTTAGGTAAGACTATAGCAGACCCATTTTAGGATGTGCATTTGGGGAGGCAGAAATAAACCCTGGTCTAAAGAGGATCTCTCTAGATCGCTTTGTCTTGAGCACAGGCAGTATGTGCTGCTGGACTCCATCCCTCAGAGCCAGGAAAACCAAAATCGGTGAAGAGGCATAGGGAGAGGTATGGGCAGCTCCTCTCGGAGTGGAGCCGAGGGCTTGCACTACCCTCTAGTGACCGAAGTGGAGAGTTGTGTCACCGCTGATTCGGCAGCACCTCACAGAATCAGATTCCCTCCGTTTCTCAATGTCAGCTCTTTTAAAGCTGCCAGCCTGCCGTTCCTGCAGGGCCAGGATGGAAGTGGGCCCAGCTGAAGGCACAGAGGAGATGGATGTCTCTAGCTGAGCAGGGGGCACTGCACTCCTCTGGGGCATCAGGCAGCCAGGGCAGCAGGGGTGGCCCTGCTCCTTTTAGCACTGTGGCTCTCTGCCAGACAGTCTGATGCTTGGTCTGGACCATTTCCACAAAGACACTATCGTGCTATTATTTGAAGGTTTATTTATTGCCACTGCCACTTCCTGAGGGCTGCCACCTCTTTCAGTGGAGGGGAAGGAAGAGTTGAGAAGAGGTGCAGGGAAGGTGCAGAGGTCTTCACCAACCTTCCCACTGTGCTCTTCCTGACCTGATAAGTCTTTCCAAGGACCCCATGCAAATATTTTTTCATGTTCTACAACTTGAGACTGCCCATTTGTGGTGGCAAGGAAGGACTCCACAGCTTTTGAAGTATGGTTTAAGTAGACTTAGGTCAGCAGGTGCTGGAAAAGGCTAGGGGAAGATCACTTCTTGTGTGTTGCTTCTGAATTGAATCACTGTTCTTGAGAGAAAGCTGCTCTAGTCTAATGGTCCCAGAATGATATATGAATAGAGATGGTAGGGGGAACATTAGGAGGATGGAGACTCATGAGAAAGAGGAAAAAAAATGAGCTACCCAGAAAATTCTGCAGCTACTTGATGAGTAGCACGTTTCATTAGGATTTAATTAAAAATTTTTGAACATGGGCATGAGTTCCAGCCTCAAAATAAAAATGGGAGTCCCTTTGTTCTTGGACAACTGTAGGACTGACTTGGTTTTAAAAATTTTTAAGCAGGCCTAGTAAAAACTGATGCTGTGATACTCTGGGTGACAGAAGGGAGGTAAGAAATGGAAATGAAGAAGGGAGAAGGTGCTGGGTATGCAGTCAGGTTAGGATGCAATTATTCAGAGCTTCACAGTTTGAAATGGCTGCCCTTACCTTTTGTAAAGATTAAACATCACACTTAAGCCCTTTAGGCCTGCCTGTGCACTCATCCTCCAAAGTCACTATTAATTCTGCAGTGCCTCAGAGACCCATCCCACCTTGCAAGTGCATAAAGAGACCAGACCCACACCCTGGGTGGCTTGCAGAGTAATTGAAAGACATTATTCAATCAGATTAAAGGTCAGGGTCAGTCTTGTAAGAGCAGATGGTGATGAAGAGAATCTGAACTGGCAAGAGAAGTGCTCTAAGTGCATTCTGCAAGAGTCTGAAAATCTGACTCAGTATTTACATGCTAGAAAAGGATGACTGCAGGTCAGAAGTGGGAGTCTGGAAACTACGGGGGCTACAGATAGTCATGTTCCAATGCCCCAAACTAAGTGTGCAAATGAACACTCTGATGTGCTGCCCTAGCACACTGCACAGAGGCTATGCTTTATTTCACAAGGCTTTCTTAAACCACATCATCCCATGGACACAACTCTTGAACTTCACTGTTGCCTGCTTAGGAACAAAACGGCAGCAGCTCTGAACCTGACCAGAATCTTGTTAATTCTGAGCTGCTGCTGGGCACACTGAGATCAGCACAGACACTGATGTCTGTGTACAGTTCCTGGGGAGTACAGCAAGGCTTGGAAAGCTGTGTGCCTTCAGAAGGCACTGAGTTTTTATCTTCTGCCCTGCCAGGAGCAAAGTGGGTTTGTTCAGAAGGGTCTGTGATCCCTGAGCAGCTGCATACATCAGCATTCACTCCTCAGGGGTATGTGTTGCAGAACATATGTAATGAATAGCAGGATTTTTTTTCACTTTTGGGTGCTTCCTGCAACAAGAAATGGGATTTACCCTGGGCATTGCAATACCACAGAAATAGCTGCTTAATTAGCACGAGCATTTTTCAGCCAAAGGGGGATTATGGGTGGGTGGTAACTGGAGTTTTTAGCCTCTTTTCTAAAGAGAAGAGAGGAACGTTGCTGGGTACATACAAGGAGGGTGTTTGGTCTAACAGTAGTGGGATCTGTAGAAAAAGGTCAGAAGATGAGAGCAGAAAGTGAGAAGAATAAAGGAGTTGGGAGTTGAGTTTCAGCAGAGGAGCACAGACACTTTTGAGAGTAAGCATGAAGGTATTGATTGTGATGCAGACAGGGAGGGGAACAGGTGGTGAGCAGAGAGAGGTGATGATAAACTTAGTAGTAAAGTACATGATGGGTCAAAGCAGGGACAGGAGGTTGACTGAAATGCCATGGGGAGGTGTGGGGAGGAGGCAGCAGCATGCAGAGCAGCCACAGAAGTGAGGGCAGGTTGCAGTGCAGCCTCCCACGGGGATATCAAGCAGTTGCAGAGTGGAAGGAGGGGGAGGTGAGAGAGCTCTTCTCTTCCC
Source organism: Merops nubicus (assembly GCF_000691845.1). Classification (NCBI taxonomy): domain Eukaryota; kingdom Metazoa; phylum Chordata; class Aves; order Coraciiformes; family Meropidae; genus Merops; species Merops nubicus. The sequence goes on from NW_008632360.1 coordinate 16,663, forward strand.
CATCACCTGTGGGTGAGGAAAACTTTGATCAAATACCCACAAGCAAGACAGTGCCATGGAAAATTATTCACTTGAAGTCCAGTTCAGAGGCAGAGCTTGGGCTGAAAGCTCCCTCATTTTAGCAAGGCTGAGACTTCTCTGTAGTGTGTCCCCGTGGCAGATGTCCCTCCCTGTTCCCCCTCTGTTCTGGCCACTGGCTCCAGCTGCATGGAAGATGCACTGAGCTTCCTTCAGTACAAACACAGGGGTGGGGTCTGCTCCTCTCAGTACCTACTGCCCTGGGCTGTAGGTCATGTAGGCCTTACTGAGCTCAGAGCACACACAAGCTCCTTCCTTGCCAAAGCCTCTGCAAACACATTTTAGTGCAGTGCTTGAAAAAATAACACTGGGTCATCCAGACCAAGAGCTGGAATGAAGGAGATGAGACAGCAGCACAAGTGTTGGAAAGTACAGACACTGGGAGCAGAAGGGATCCACAGGGTAAGCAAAGAATAAAACTGAGATGATAAAAAATTGGGGCAGCAAACTGTGCTGCTTAAGTGAGAGACCCTGAGGCCTCAGGATTTGTTTTGCAGAGGAAATGATGGAAATACTGCCACTGGAGATGTCTAAAACGAGACGTGAAAACCCTCTACTGACAATGTGTGTGTGGATCAAATGGATTAGATGACAGGACTGGTTTTTTTTCTCATACCTCACTCTTGGGTAAAGCTCCCACCCAAGTCATGGCCACACTGTTTTTCAGTGCCAGCTGGGACCTGAGAATGCCATTGAAGCTGGCTTGGGTAGAGGCCAAAGCCTGGAAATACTTTTCCAGTGGTTTTCTTCACAGTACACTCTGAATTTGTATTTCTTCATTTCAGAGTAGTAGGAAATAAAACCAGGAGAGAGTGCAGGGTAATGTAGGTCTAGTAAATAGAGAGTATAGTAAATATAGAGAGAGGATTGAAGTATGAGTCCAAACTTTATCCAGGTCTTATTTGCTGAACATTAACATGGCTTTAACTTCTTGTCATTCCAGGTAACCTGGGTCCAAACTCCACCACGAGTGATAAAACCAAACAATCTGCCTGTGTGTTATCTTGATTAGGAAGGGCTGTCTGGAGAAGTGAAGACTGCACAAGCTGGAACAGTAACCTCTTGATTGATTCTGAACCTACAGCCACGTCCTCACGCAGTGCTCTGTAAAGCCACTGCCTGCTCCTGGATGCACTTGGCACCCCCAGTGAGAGAACATTTACTGGGTGAAGCGTTGGCTTTGGATGATTGGCTCCTTCCATGAGGGTTAGTGATGAATGTATTAGTCCATATGTCTGTGTGCACACATATTTTATATATAAAAGCAACTGTGATGACTGGTCTCAGAGCTCGCTCTGCGCCCAGGTAAATGCAGGAGATTTTCTGACTGACTTGTGCTGCTACTTCAGTCTGTCTAGCTACAGACTCAGAATCACTGTGTTGCATTGTTTACTGTACTGCACTGCAGAAGTACATTGGTCTGCCTGGCTGGAAGGCTAAAGCAAATCAAAGTGGCAAATTCTGGGTGAAATAAGGGTGTTTACAGACAGCGTAACAATCCTTTGTCCACACAGAGTCTCCCTGTAGGTTCCTGTTGTCACTTGTTGACACAGAAATGAGTGGTTTGGGGGCAGGGTTTAGCCAGCAGAGGCCAACAGATTAGTATCTTAACTGTTCCATATCACAGCAGTTGAACAAAGTGATTTAGCAAGAGTATAGTAAAGGGACAAAACAGAATACAGGGGGATGTTTAACCTGCAGTTGAGACTAGGTCAGAAGAAAGACCCTGTAAGGGGCACTGGGCAGGGTCTGGGAGCAGTAAGGCAGTGCTTGTTACAAACTCCTGCTTGTTGCTCATTCAGCAATACTTTACCACTCCTGGAAGCTGAACGATTAAGGGGCACATCTCTGAGGGTTGAAAGAGGAAGCAGAGGAGGCATACAAGCTTTTCAAATGCTCCTTTTTGTTGTTTTTTATTTTTTTTTAAGTTAACCTTTCCAAACTCTCAAGTCATGCCAAAACTGAGAGCTTTGATCCATAAGAAGCACAGTGTGCAGTCAGACCAAAGGCCATCTAATCTGCTATGCTCTCTCTGAGGATAGGCAGTAAGAGGTGATCACAGAAGCATAAAATATAAAAGCTTGTGTATGGAGCTCTTTCTTTCACACCGTTCCAGCAGGCTGTGGACCTTCTGAACTGGCAGCTCCTTCTGGACTTGACCTTAATGAATGCACTTAGTCCCTTTTAAAAAATCCTTTTCTGCTTTTGGCCTCCAGTGTTCTGTGCCCACGTACCCTGGGGTCTTTGTGTGGTATGAAGCAGAACTGTTGTCAGGTTGTTTCCTTTACGATTGCAAGTGACCCCAGTTATTCCACTATCAGATGCAGCTATAAGCACCCCTATTCCTTGTGTGCTTGCCACAGACCTATACCATTTATGGCCTCAGTCACCACTTTCTCCACGTTGCAGGTTCACGGTGTACGTAGCCACTCGTTCTGTGGGACCTGTTTGTCACCTCTGTCCTCTTGCTCACTGGCCCTTTTCCAGCCCTCCCCACTAACAGAGAGGAGAAGTGGGTTGGTTTTGTTGCTTCAGTGTGTGGACTGATGTTTCACTCTGCTTTCTTGCCATCTAAATTACATACTCTGCTGTCATAAATAAGCCCTCTTGTGATACCCAAGAAAAATAAATCCTAATTGTACGTAGGCACCTAAGAACTAACATACCTGCTCTCCAAAAAGCTATTCAGACATCTGAAAAACACAGGTTTAGTTTTCTTTCTTTTTGTTCAGAGAAACCACTTGGGTTTTGCACTGCTGAAGGAATTCACAGCAAAGGGAACCGCTGCTCTCCCAACACAAACCAAACTGTTCCAAAGACTCTTCTAGGTGCTGGGTTGCAGTAGGGGTTGTGACACTGAAACAGCTGTCTGTAGTTGATGATAATATGCAATTGATTTCTTGATTGATTAATTGATTAACTGCCTTTCCTGGAAGTGTATTTAACTTGAATGGCAAAGAGGTCTGCTTCACTCTTGAATTTACCTGAAGAATGTGGTGAGACCCTAAAATGCCCAAGGTACTGTGCCCTCTCATCCTCACTGGGTGGGTTAAGTGGTTGCTGCCCTGTGTGTGTCCTCAGTGTAGCCTTCTGGGCTCAAGCTGTACTGTTACATCTGGGTCTGTCAGCTCCTCTATCAGCAGTGTTTTATGCAGTTGTTCCTGGAAGGTGTTGGAAATGACACTGTTGCTTGGACACAGGGCTAACTTCATGCACGAGTTATCCTGTTGGCTTCAGGTGTATGGCTCAGGTGCCAAAAGCTACTTGCTCTATGTTTGCAGGATTCTCTAAAAGGCTTCATTTTGCCATAATTTAGTTATTCTCCAGATGTTTGGGAGATTTTCTTTCCTTTTATTTATTTCACTTTGTTAGCAGAGATCAGAGGTAAATTTATCAGGCCAACGTTGTCCAACTTTTTGTTCTGATAAGAACGTTGTCATCTGGTGCTTCCTTCTTTTCCCAGACTTTAAAGATATTTATTTATTTTTAAATTGTGCAATAGGCTAATTAACTAATTAGTACCATGTTGAGATATATATATATATGATCAGGTTTTCCAGGAAGTCCTCAATCTCTTTGTTTTTATGTCTTTGTTGCTTCATCATGGGTGAAGTGACCTCACAAATAGTCCAAGAAGCTGATTTCACTTGCTCTTCCTTGCCCTCTGTGCTCAGGTATTAATGTGCCTTACTTCCTCTTCCTATGATGGATGTGAGAGCACTTTTCTTGAACCCTGTCAACTAACAGAATCTCTTTTCTAGACAGTCTCTCTTCTGTTTGTCTTCTGTTTTGTTGCCACACCAGTCCCTGAAAGGTTGTGTCCACTTACTGCTTTTACCTTCCTTCCCCTGTCACAGAAGTCTCATGCCTTGACACCAGGGGCTGGTAGAATTCCTTAGGCTTATCATGCAGTGTTTAATTACTTAATTTGAGAGAGCAAACTTGCTTTCTTGCATGATATCAATCTGCATCTTAAATTCAGCATGACTGTTTGGGGATGCACGCGGCCTTGCTGATCCAGAGTGGATGTTTCAGACTCTGGTGGAACTTGTTCTTCCCTGCAGATAAGATCAGCTGAACTCGGGCTATGTGGCTGCTTCTGTGGCAAGAACTCTGAGTCTGGGTGAGGTGACCACATTTATTTTGACTCGTTTTGCTGACTGTGGTTCTTGATAAGTGCTAGAAACCTGAGACTGTGACCTGTAAAACTAATCTCCGTCGCTTCCCAGATAAAATGTGGTTGATGGTGCTGGGGGGCAGAGGGGTGAGGAGCAGTGGGTGTGAATTCTGTTGGAACTCTGCTAGCAGAGGCTGAAGGTCCAGCAATACCTACAGCAGTCTTCAAATAAGCTGTCATTTGGTTATTGCCCAAAATCCACCTCTTGCAACTGATCTCTCGGGGTGGGGGAAGGAAAGAAGGGAGACATTTGTTGTTCTGTTGCTATTTTAAAGAGCAAGATCAGTTCTCTTTGGCATCTCTGTCCTGACCCTGGACAATCCCAAGAGGATGCCTGTTCTCTGGGTCTCACTTACTCTTTGGCTCGTGAGCCCAGGTTTGCTGGTCTGGGCAGCGTCCCGGGGGCCACGCTCACAGTCCTGGTTTGGGATGGTGAGTACTGAAGCTGGGGCTCACAGCTTGCTCCTCCTGGAGTGAGGTGGTGAGTGGCTCTGAGTGAGCCCCTGGCTGGATGTGTCCCTGCTGGGCTTCTTTTGTATATTTAATGTGTATGTGTCCAGTGAGTGGTGCTGGAGACCTTTTCTAAGTCAAACAAATAAATTCTTTACTATGTTACATTCAGCTAGTTTGGTTCTTGGTGTTGCTTTTAGTTTCTCAGCTCCAGTTCCTGGGTTTGGGGGAATTTTATTGTTTGTTTGTCAACAACCTGCACTGTCTGGATTAGAGCACACAAACATCACACAAACATCTTTGGCAGTGCTTGTTAAAAGATGTGTGGGCAGCTAAATTCCCAACAAGTAGAGTGTCCTGTGGCTTTGAGTACCTTGAGACTAATTTCATCCCTGCTTTCTCATTGCTGTAGTAAGCTCTAGCAGCTGTCCACTTTAGTTTGTTTTTTTTTACTTATTTTTTTCCTACCACTCTGTGTGGCTGAACTGCATCTTCCTGCAGCTATAAATGCACCTGACAAAGTGTCACCCCTGGTTCCCTTTCCATCCTTCTCACGTAATTTGTCCCCATCAGCAATGACATTTCATTTATGAAACTGAGCCCCTCTACATTTCAGTTTTACCTGGTACAATGTAATCCTTGACATTTAAGTAACTCCCAAGCTCTTGTTTCCCGTGCTAGCTTTGTTTGTGTCTACAAAAGCCTGGTTTAAAATTCCTGACCATGTTTCAGAATAAATCCAGCCTCTATTTTACTTTTGGGCATTAAGTTACACGAAAATGTATTTGCAGTAAACAAAGTCTTCATCTTTTCCAGCGTTTAAAGGCCATGCAGCAATTGCATTCATGCCCCTTAAAAGGAGTCTGTCTTATCTAAGGTCATTGCACAGAGCATGTCAGGGTTCTGTGGATCCTCAGCCTCTTTCTTTATAGTGTTAACTCCACCAGCACTTTTTTTCTGCACTTGTTTTAGGGAGGTTCTCCAAGAAAATAAACTTTTCCTCCCCCTGGCTTCACTGCTACTTGAGCATTACACTTTTCTCTCATTTATTGACATGTTTGTGCTTGTTCAAAACTGGTGAGCAGTCCAGGAATAAATGACCTCTTTGTGTCCCTAGACCTTACCTCCCCTGTCCTTAGCCTGCTGAAGAAATGCAAATTTGGCAATCCTCATTAGTAAACAAGGCTTAGGAAAAGCACAGAGACTGTAGGAGTGTCTTGGAAGAGAAACCAAGGAGTGTAAATGGAATGCTCAGGCCTGGATGCAGGGAGCAAGGCTGGCAGGTGGTTACCCAGCTCTGCACAACACCTATTTCTGATCTTTCCTGCAAGTCTGGGCAGGTGCACTTGGGGAAGCAGGGTACAGAAAACCACAGCAGGACGTGCAGCACCCCAGCTACTCCATTCTCACTCCTCTTCAGCAAGGCAAGGAAGTAACTGGGATGGTACCTGAGAAATGCCTGCACAAGAACTTAGGGGCAGAGCAGCTGCTCTATCCTGAATTCATAACATAAAGTGTTGATATCTCAAGTTTTGGAGATGTTTCTAATCCTGCTTCTCTCTCCCTTCCCAGCCTGTCTGTCTGCAAGTATCAACTTCTGCCTTTTTATCTGACTTGTTAGGTTTTGTTTTCTTTTTCTAAAACATTAGAGATGTCACTTGTAGGAGAATTGTAGGCATAAAACAGCTCTTCTGCCTGTCTCGGGGAGAAAGCAGCAACTTCCAGCTGGCAGGGAGTGCTGAAAGCCAGGCTTTCATAGACACTGGCTGTGTGAAATTGCACATAACCAGGAAAACACAACGAAAAGGAGCTTGTGCAGAAAGCAGAGAGGCAAACTACATCTGAGTAATGAGAATTGTAGCTATTAGAGAGGGCCTGAAACCTAGAACATAAAAACAAAAGCTGATTTTAATGCATAGATGTCCAGCAGCACAGGGAAGGATCAGGGAAATCAGGTTAAGGCTATTTTCCCTTTGGGACTGTGGACTGTATTCAAGATATTGGTTTGTGCAATCAGGCAATAACCAGTTAATTGCAGATGGAGTGCTAATACCAGGACTCTGCAGCCGTTGCACCGTGGCAGGTGTTGTGCCCTTTTATTTCAGAGTGCCCAGAGCAGCACTCCCCAGCCACGGGCTAACACGTAGGAGCTAAATGAACACAAGAACATGAAGTGACTGAGAAACAGGAATGCTTCTGAGATCTGCCTCCTTGTGACAGGCCTGGTGGAACACCTTGGGCTCTGCTTCCCCTGAACTGCTGCAGACTAACAACAGGCTAGAGAAGGGGCAAAAAACCTGAGCCCACAAGAGAGGAGGCTACTTACTCTGGAGCTGGGTCCTACACCAAGCATTAAAGCCAAAGGTGATGTCTTGCACACCAACAGGGCGTGCAAGGATGGGAGTGTCAGGTGTCTGTATCTGCAGAGCTGCAGCAGCCCAGGTCTGGGGTTTTGCACACTTGGGACTGTGAGGAATATAAATGTTACACCCCAGTGTCTGGGCAGGTAAGACCCTTGTGTCTGAAGCTCCCCCAAGGACACAAGAAATGGTGTAACTGCTGCTGGCTTACAAAGAGCATGACAATACTTGCCCCTTTTTGCATTGTTTGGTGGGTGCTGTGTTTGAGAGAGGCAGGAGCTAGTTTATTGTTGTTATGCTCTGGGTTTTCTGAAACTTCAGTCCTCGAGGAAACAATAAGGAGCTTCCCAGGGAGCTGGGGTCTAACTTCTGCAGAGGGGACACTTGCACAAAGATAATAAAAAGCTAGGTCCCTGAGAAATTACAGTATATTGGGCAAAACTCTGAGAAATCTCAAGGTGTAGATACTAGACAGCCTTGGGAAAAGGGCATTTACCTCAAGTGTTTGAAAAGAAAAGCTATTTAAACTTTGAAAAAGCTATTGGTTTTATTGTTGCAATATTTATGATCCTCTCTTTATAGGTCATGCAACCATTTCCTTAGTTATCCTTAATCTCCTAGCAGAAATTCTTTCCCTTGGCTGGCACTCCCCTTGTGCTGAGCACTTGCACTACAGAAAGAGAAATCAGCCAATCTAAACAAAGTGGGCTCATTTATAGCGTTCCTCCTAAGTGCACAACACATCTGCAGAAGGATCAATTGCTCTGATTTAGCATGGCCATTAGTGACATTTTCCTGCTGCTGAAAGGAAGAAAATGCCTCTGTTTAGTGTCCTGAGGTATAACTGTGATAATCACAGACATCAGAAATGGAAAAGGCCACCAGGTCGTCTGGTCCATTGCCCAGGTACAATGCAAGGCAATTCAGCAGGTACCTTTTCCAGGACTTGGTGAATTATTCCACCACTTGTTGGAGAGTCTCCTTCGCAGCCTAATAAATCTCCTAGCCAGGAAGTTAAAGAATAACTTTTGGGAGAGGTACAGGAGGTAGGTGTTTTGACAGGCACTGCACTGAAATAATGACCTGTCTCCTTGTTTATCGAGGCGTCTGCCGTTGCCCTTTCACAGCCAGGACACTGGAATTTATTCACTTCCTTTGTTCTGGATTTATGACTACAGCATTTCAATAAATCACATGTTTTCTGGAAGGAAAAAGTTGGGGCCATCTCTGCCGTTTTCTCACCCATTTCCAAACCACTTTTAAAGCTGTTAACTCAGCTGCAGAGCTAAGTGGTGCTTCTGTAAATCCAGCTTCGTTTCTGGGCACCCAGTGGGGTGAGGCTGGAGTTGCTGAGAGCACGGTGTGACCAACAGCTTCCTCTTTGCATCCAAGGAGACAGGCTCAGAAGAACAAAGAGAGAGGCAGACAAGCACAGGCGCCAGCTCCAGATGCTGCACCCTGCAGCCAAAAGGAGGGTGTCCTTCCAGGCAGGCTCCATCTTGTTTCAAAATCTTCCACCTAAGTAGTGCTTGGTGTAAGCAATTAGGAATTGGCCCATGCACAGCACCTCTGTTAATAGGAGGACACCTCTGGGAAATGCTGTAGGGTCTGTGCACTGAGTGTTACTGCAAAAACAGTTGCTGCAACAGAAGGTCTGCTGGAGGAGTTGGGCTCCCTTGATGAATATACCCTCTCTGTCATCCTGAACGCAACCCTGAGCTGGAATGTTTTGGAAGAGGAGCTTAAATGTGTATTTGCCTTGCTTTTTGTGCACTAGCAGGAAGCAGGACTGAGGTTATCACATCTATCGGGGCTGGTTTAAGTTCTCCAAGATCCTAAATGACAATAAGGAATCCAGCAGCAAAAATCAGGCACAGTCTGAGCAGTGGAAGCAAACAGACTCCACAGCCTTCAGCAGCTCAGTTGAGAGGGAGCAGGCTTTCTTTCTAGCAAGGTCCTTGAATCCAGTGACAGCAGTCACAAAAGAAAGAATATTTTCCTCTTGTTCAGAAAAAAAGAGTTCCAACATTTGACTTTCCTCTAGCAGTCCAGGAGGCAATTGGGAAGAAGAAGAGAAGAAGAATTGGGAAGAAGAGGGACCCTGGTGTTCTGAGAAGGGCTCTTTGTGCACAATTAAATCCACTGGAAGCTCAAGGACCTTTCCTTCCTTATGCAACAAGAAAATGGCACAGTGGGACAAACACTGCTGATGACCCTGAGCAGAGTCCTTCCTCCATCAGTGCCTGCATGCAGTTTATCAGTGTCTCCTAAGAGATCATCTCCCAGTACCAAGAGTTCTTACAGCTCTCACAGGAGCCTGCCTAAGGGCTCTGCCCACCTAGAAGCTCCCAGCAGATCCCGTGGCAGCCACAGGGAAGCTGCTGGCACATTTCCATCGAGGAGGTGACATGGCAAGCTCTGCTCACCAGCCTGGGCTGACTTTGCTGCCAACTGTTGCAGAAGCAGAGCTGGGACCGAGTCACGGGCTTTGCAAGGAGCCAGGTTTGAGTAGTAAAGAACAAAGAGCTTGGCCCACCCAGCTTTGCTGTCCTTTGTTCCTGCAGCTGCCAGAAGCAAACTCAAGGGAACAGCTACTGCCACCTTCCTCAGGCTTCACCCTGGGCCACTCTTATCCCTACCCAACTATCTCTGCAGGATCCCTGCCAGGGCCTCCCTGCAGCCCATCAGGGATGGCACAAGGGTGAGGAGAAGGCTGCAGCTGATGGGAGCTCTGTGTGAGGGACAAAATACACCCTTCTGTGTGCAACACTGGCCCTAGATCCAAGAAACCTCCCAGACAGCTTCCCACATAACCTCTTCCCCACGTTTTTCCCATCATCCTTATTCTGCCTTCCACTGAAATTTTCAGTAACCACTTTTTTTTTTTTTACCAGTCCCACTTTTATGCTCTTTCAGCTGGTTTTCTCCTCTATCTTTCTTAGTTATGATGCTCCCTTCCTGAATTATTCTCACTTTCTGTCCCCAGGTCCTGCTGTGATTGACTCTGGCCCCTTTGCAAGTGTCAGCAGTCAGACACTCAGGGATGGGGCCAGTTTGTTTGTTTGTGGTGTTGTGTTTTTTATTTAAATGAAAAGGTAATTGTTATGCTTCCCCATCAAAAGCCAGGCTTGGAAACTCTGGGAAGACAAGGAGCCCTGTGCAGGGGCAATAATATAGCCACCATCCAAAGTGTGGGGCAGTTTAAACAGTCAAATTGTAGCTTTAACTCCCTAATCAAAATGCCAGCAACTTTGGTGGTTTTTTTTCCCTTTCCCACCTGTGCTGCCTGATAGAGGCACCATTTCCCACAGACTGGAAAAGGAAACTGAATTTTTTTTCCCCTCCTTTCAGATTTTCTGCCCAGCGTTGTGCACTTTCCACCACCCCACCTTCCAGGAATGCTGAGTCTGTCCTGCTCTGCAGGCCCACTCCTTGTTTGCTCCCCTGTTTCTCTGGCAGAGCATTATTCGTGCTCACTGTCCTTGCCCAGCTCCCCAGACCAGTCCTGCTGACAGGCGTGGGCAGCAGGGTGGTTTTTTTACCATGGCCAGCCTCTGTCCCAGAGACTGAGGAGAAAGGGCAGCCGTGCTGCTTGCTTTGATCTCATTAATAATAAAGGACAATGGGAGCCCTTTTGAATATGAGGGAAAAGCTTGAGTTAAAATTAAAAATTAAACAGCATACCTAATTAATTGGAACCACACCAAAGCCTTGGAAAGCTGCCATCTTAAATTACTATACAGCTACAACTCCCCCAAAATAATAAGAATTTCAAAAATAATAATAATAGTCATATTCTCTTGCTTTTTTAATAAGAGTTTGGGATAGAAGGGCAGGTGGGAGCTTTCCCTGGCACCAGCACTGATCATACATGTGTGATAGTATCAGATGTAGGTTCCTTACTCCCCTCTTCCAAGTGCCCAGGCACATACATCTCTCCATAGCTCCTGCAGCACAGGGAGGGGGTTGGCAGCAATGTCCCCAGCTCTCTTCTTGCCTCCAAACATGATTCTTCTGCTCTGATGGGGCTGGGTGGCATAAACTGGTACTATACATGAAACTGCCTAACTGGGGAGGAATAAAAACTCCAGTATAGATCTGAACCTTGGAAAAAGCAGGGAGAAAGTGCCTGCAGCAGTTACTTTACACCTTGCTGTAAAATTCTAGTGCTGTCCTGATGATGAAGGTGGAGCTGTGATAATGGAATATTATAACACACCTTTCACATCCCCAGACTTTAGGTTTCATTTGGGTTCAGCTCCAGGTTACCCAGGAGGCTCTGCACAGGAGGCTGCTGGTGTTGAGGAGCAAAGCTCTGACCAGGTTGGTGGAAAGGGGCAGGTAGGAGGTAAGTAAGATCTTGTCTGAGGAGCCACCTGACCTGTGCCAGTCCTAGCTGATAATTCCTATGTGCACACTGGTTCACTTTCAGCACCAAAAGCACAAAGCAGGCCTCTTGCTCTGCCAACACAGTGAAAAAATGGGAAAAGACAGACATTTGGGGTAAAAGAATACCATATTATTTAAAATATTTGCCTTTTTTCCATTAAAAAAAACCCCACATGTTAACACTGGGTTACTAAAAAATGGCAATATTTTAAATAGCTTCAAATAGTGCTAATGAAGCATTGTTTTCATTTTGCCTCCAGGAAAAAAAACAAAACAAAACAAGATTATAAATTGTTCTCCATTTACAGACACTGCCATCATATTAGTAAGTTTTTCCCTTTAGCTGGGGGCTCACAACCTTCTCTCTTCCCCTTTCCCATCCCACAGTGAGCACAACAAATTGAAACGAAGCACTTTGCCCAAGATATGCATAAACTGCTTGTTTCTGTTGGAACTGCAAGTCTTTCCTGGGTATGACACACAAAGACCAGTAATGTCACAATAAGCCTATGATATTAAGAACAGTTACAGATGTGGTGATGTTTGATTGTTATAGGTGACCTAGAAATCTGCTCTTCTCTATTTTAAATAAAAATTCCTTGTTTCTATCCTCATTTTTACAGCTCCCAAGCATTTGAAGTATTCCTTCCTCCCTCTGTCTTGCTTGTTCCCTGAAAAGCTGTGTGAAGGATGCAGTAGAATGGTTGAGAAATCTTCTCACTACTCAACTGAAGGACCAGGGAATGCTGAATCCTTAGTAGGTATCTTTTCTGAAAGGAATTGTTAGGATAAATAATTTTAAATAAGGATAATTTGGCATTTTAAACAGTTTCAAAATGTTTCCAAATATTCATGTTTTATTCCTTTGGAACTTCAGTGTCATACACTTGGTGAAACCTCACTCAAGTCTTCTAGGAAAAGGATAAAGAAGCAGCTCCCAGAGGAAAGAAAGAAGCAAGAGAATAACTTAATCAGCCTGTTTTTTTATATAACAAGAGAACATCAATTCTTTTATTACATATTTTGTTAGCCTTTTTAGCAACAGCCATCTTTATCCCATGCTGCCTGCATTTCAGTCGCAAAGTTCAGCATTCTATGGTAAACACCACATTTCATCCCAAAACACTGAAACACAGACCACCACGAAGAGCATCAGCACACACTTCACTGTGGTTCTCCAAAAAGTAACCTCAAAAATAACCTAGACAGCTGCTGTGGAAGGCCTCTGAAGCAGAAAAAAGACAGGCTTAGCAAAGACTGCTTTTCACTGTCAGTTTTTAGTGACTGATATCCAGAGTTCACTCACATACATTCATTGAAAATAAAAGCAAGCCCCTAAGAAAGATGTTACTGCACATCTGGAGATGATAAAGCAGTGTCAGATCTAAAAAACTCTTGACTTTCAACTTCACCTATCAAAGCTGCTTCTAGAGCTTTGTCCCCTCTCATTCCTGCATTCTGAACTGTCCTAAGCTGGCAGCAAAACCAGCCTTGCCCAGCACCTGGAAACTCACCCTGGTGCAGCCCTAGTGTAACACTGACATCCAGTGGATGGAAAAATGCAGCTTCACCAGCCAGCTCGGTCCCCTTTTTGAACAGGAATGGCAATAGGGGACACATAAAATGAAAATAATTATTTTGTTCTTAAGTGCTTGCACTTTAGAAGCGCCAGAAACTCGGCTGGGAGCTGTGATCCTCCTAAATCCACAAGTTGAACCCAGGAGGGAACTTCTGAGTCATCCACTATCATTTCAGGCAAACCAGGAAAATCTGCTGGCTTTCTGCAGTTCAGGTTTGTTCTGTGCCATGAACCTACACGGGCAATGGAATATGGAATCCCTTACTCCTCTGGAATGAAAACGTCTACTTTCCTAGGCTTATGCAAAATAAATCCCATTGCTTCCCCTTGCTTTCTACATCCTGCTACAAGAGCACCAAACCCCTGAGCAGAACATAGGAAGGAAAGCCTGCAAAAGAATACCAGTGAAAGGAAAGGGAATCTGAGCAGGGAGATTACTTATTTTTACTTCTGGCAAGGATGAGGTCAACATCTTGGGTACACCCTTCTCTCCTAGTGCATGCAACCTGTGCTCTCAGTATGTTAGTGATTTCTGCTTACACCAAGAAAAATACATCTGGCTATCAGCAGGATATAGACAGTTCCTACTCGGTGAATGAACAACGATGAGGTGCATCCCCAATTTATCCATTTAATATTGATTTATACAGTGCCTTTTGCACTCCTTAAAGCACTAGAGTAACAAGCATGTACATAAAGTCTTATTCCTATTAATGAGGCTCCTTCCCCCATGAATCAATGCAAAAAAATCAATTCCCATTACTGAATGGAGAAGTCACCAAAAGCTTCACTGCTATTCACTGGCTTGTGTAGCCCTGCTGTCCGTGCCAGCAGCACACACTGTTTTACTGTGCTGGCAGCTGCCCTTCCTGGTGAACCTCTGAAGGGTTCTACAGCTCTTCCAAGGCAGAGTGTGTTTTCACTCAACACCCACAGACCTTGGCACTACTATGACAGGCACATCACACATCTGTAGTTCTCTTTCCAGCACTAAAACTTGGTATTTTCAGCTGCTCCACTCCACCATTCTGTTGATCAGGCTGTAAGATTCTCTGGAGATCAAATGAAACCATTGCACTGGCATGCAGCCCTGGGTGAGGTCAGGAAATGATAGACATTAAGATAACAGGAGTCTTCAAAAATACAGGAGAATATGGAGAATAAGCACAGAAATCTGGTACAAGCCAGGATACCTCCTTTCTCCTAGTTTATCCACCACATATTTCTGTTGTTCCACGTTTTCCCCTCAGTACTTTGTCTCCCTGTGAGTTTGTGAGACTTACTTGCTCCTCTGGCCCTGCTCTTCTGCTCTGCTAATCCTAAACCCTTCTTTGTCTCATGTGGCTCCTGCTTATACGTCTCCCATTTTCTTCTCTCCTATTCTGAGATCTACCAGCGCTGCCATGTCTGCTCTCAAGACCCTTCCAGGCCCAGGGTAACACTGATGCACCTCACTCCAGCTTCACATCACCTCCCAGGGAAGTGTCCCCAGGCCAGCTGGACTGGTCCCTCAGTGTCCTACCGCCTCCTCCCCACAGCCCAGTTTCTGGCTTAGCCTGCTCCATACACGTTGAAGATCAGTTTTTATTTGAAAGAATGATGTTTATGAATGATATTGCTATTCGCTGCAAAGCCATTTCTCACAGGTTTTCCTGAAAATTATGAAAGTGACTTTCAGCCCAGGAAGCCTGCACAGCAAAGGGGCTGTTGATACTCAGAACCAAGCTGTGTGGAGCACAGCAGCCAGCAAAGCCTCAGGCCTTGTTCCAGAGGAGATCGCAGCCAGCTCTCCAAGTATGAAGCCTGAAGCCGACGGCCACGTTCCCCTCAGTCCCAGGAACCCCAGGTTCCTGCTGTGAAAGGTAAAACACGTCAAAACACGGCCCTAGGCCGCCGTG
>NW_008632361.1:0-206 GCF_000691845.1 Merops nubicus
CGGTTGACACCAGTGATGGCGTCCCCGTTCTCCCCCAGGGCAGACGCCCCAGCGAGGCTAAGGCCGGGAACGGGTCCGGTGTCGGGCGCGGGGACGGGGACCGCGGCGCCCCTCTGGGGGTGCCGGTGCAGAGGGCCATGACGACGGTGAGGGAGAGGGCCCATTCCACTGGAACGGGGGACGAGGGCAGCGGCGAGCCCACCGTC
>NW_008632361.1:297-563 GCF_000691845.1 Merops nubicus
CAAAGGTGTGGATGAATATGCTTACATGCCTGACTCGGGCAGCATCACTGTCACCCACGGGAAGGTGGGCAGCACCAGCTTCACCCAGATCTCTCCAGACAAGGACAATGAAATCAACATCTTCATTGGGAGTGCCAATATCCGCATGGGGGAACAAGAAACCACCCAGGCCATCGCCACCGTCGACGGCGAGGATGATGGCATCCGCACTGTGGGAACCAGCAGCCCCCCGCCCAGGCTGGCCAACACCGTGGCACACGAGGGTG
>NW_008632361.1:675-896 GCF_000691845.1 Merops nubicus
CGCGGGCGAATATGGTAATGTG
The DNA here is from genome assembly GCF_000691845.1 of Merops nubicus. NCBI lineage: Eukaryota > Metazoa > Chordata > Aves > Coraciiformes > Meropidae > Merops > Merops nubicus. The sequence continues at coordinate 698 of NW_008632361.1, forward strand.
GCAACCACCGTTGGTGCTGGTAAAGGACTGGTGGCCCCCGGCTCCTGGAGGGCTGCTGGCAGTGACGTTACCGTCCCTGTGGGGACTGGCAACCAGGGGAGTGGTGAAAAGGTGAACAGTGAGGGGCAGAGGTTAGAGGGGCAGCTGGACCACTTGGCTGTCACCACCCCTGGCCAGCGGCGTGGCAAGCAGGCCGCGG
>NW_008632362.1:0-4374 GCF_000691845.1 Merops nubicus
GAAGTCATCGCTCGTGTGGCTCAACTGGAGGCTCCTGGTCTTCTCCTTCTGAGCCTGGGAGACACAGGGAGGGTGGGCCACAGAGGAAGGTCCCTGAGCAGCCAAACTAGCCCCTGGGCAGTTGGTTCTAGCCAGCCCGGGTGGTGTGCTGGGAGTCCAGCTCTTGACATAAAAGGCACCCAGGGAAGTATGGGAGGAGCTGAGGATGGGCCATACTTCCAGGATTTGTAGGATCATAGACTGGCTTTGGTTGGAAGGGACCCTGGAGATCATCTAATCCAACCTCCAGCCATGGGCAGGGACACCTCTCAACTAGAGCAGGTTGCTCAGGGTCTCATCCAACCTGGCCTTGAACACCTCCAGGGATGGAGCATCCACAGCCTCTGGGCAATCTAGTCCAGAGTCTCCCCACCCTCCTACTGAAGAACTTCTTCCTAGGATCCAGTCACAACCTGCTCTCCTTCAGTCTAAAACCATCTCCCCTTGTCCTGTCACTGGACATTTTTTGGGAAAAGTCCCTCTCCAGCCTTCCTGGAGGTTCCCTTCAGGTATTGGAGGCAGTTCTAAGGTTCCCCTGGAGTCTTCTCTCCTCCAGGCTGAACAATCCCAGTGCCCTCAGCCTCTCCTCAGAGCAGAGATGCTCCAGCCCCTGGACCTGAGGTGTTGTCCAGGGCCATGCCAGCAGCTGTGTGTCCTAGATACAGCGTGGAGACACCTTGGCTCCCAAAAACCAAGCTCTGTCCTTAGGAGTAGAGCAGATAGGACCTTGAGCACCAGGACAGGATTCCTCTCTACACGTTCTTGCCCTTTCTCCAGCTTTGTGCCCTCCAGCCTGGCTCAGAGTTGTGGAGCCAACAGAGTCAGAGCTGTGGCTGCCAAGCCTCACTGGGCAGAGGTGACAAAAGAGGTGACAAAGCCCCAGAACTACAGGGCTGGCCCCATCCCTGATGTTCCCAGTACTCAGGAGGATCATCTGCCCATCTCTTCAGCTAGGAAGGGGCTGAGATGGACACCACTCAGATCCTTCAGCCCACACAACATCCCATGTCTGAGCAGGGAGCTGCTTCAGCTCTTTTCCTGCAGCAGATCTCCTGGATTCGTTGGGCTGGCTCCAACTGAGGTGCTCCCTCAAGGCCACATGATTCCTGGAGGCTGGAAAAGATGGATTTCCCTGGGGCAGGGGGTGCCAGGGGCCATAGGGCCACCTGACCACTTCATGTGGGCCATGAAACCTGGGATCCCCTTGTCTTCAGGAGCCCCTTGGTAGACTGGGTGGCCTGGAGGGTGCTGGGGACCCAGCCCAGCAGCACGACCTGGGAATGCTGATGGCTCTTGTCTCTCGAGTCTAGATTTGGATGAGTGTAACCAGTCCCCTAAGCCCTGTAACTTCATCTGCAAGAACACAGAAGGCAGCTACCAGTGCTCCTGCCCCCGAGGGTACATTCTGCAAGAAGATGGGAAGATCTGCAAAGGTATTCAGCTAGGAGAAGGCAGCAGGGACCTCATCTCTGGTGGCAGGGGGTTGGCAAAGGCTGATGGACGTGTGACAGAACAGTCAGGTCCTTCTGTCAGCCCCAGGACGAGGCTTGACGTGGAAAAAGATGATTCTGGACCCTTGTGGATGATGCATGAGGGTTTCATCCTGCCACAGACACTCAAGACCTGTCTCATCCCAAGCTATGCTGAGCTCCAGGGGTCTTGAACCTGCTTGTCTTCTACAAGTGGGCTCCTGCTGGTGCTGTGGGGCTTTGCCCACCTCCAACAGTCCTGATGTGTCAGTCTGTGAGAGGGGTGGCTGAAGAACCTGGGATTTGGGGTTTAGAGGAAAGGCAGAGAACAAATCTCTGCATCTTCTAAACGTGTCCACGTGTGTCCAGCAGCTGAGGTGGGGAGAGGCTCCCTCAGCTTGTTATCCTCCTGTAAATCTTTTGTGTGTTGTTCCTGAGGCTGGTTCAGAGAATCCCAGACTGGTTTGGGTGGGAAGGGACCTGTCAAGGTCACCTTGTCCCACCCCCCTGCAGGGAGCAGGGACATCTGCAGCTAGAGCAGGGTGCTCAGAGCTTGGTCCAACCTCCCCTGGGATGGTTCCAGGGATGGGGCAGTGACCACCTCTCTGGGCAGCCTGGGCCAAGTCCATGTCAGGTCCTGGTCTGCCCAGGACCACTGTGCATCTCCATGGCCATGCAGGTGTCACAGAATCAGACCACAAGGCTAAGCTATCTCAGCCAGATAAACTGAGACACGTGTTCTTCTGCTCCTTGCTCCAGACTTGGATGAATGTTCCACCAAGCAGCACAACTGCCAGTTCCTCTGTGTGAACATCATCGGTGGGTTCAACTGCAAATGTCCCCCAGGCTTCACTCAGCACCACTCCTCCTGCATTGGTGAGTAGAGACATCCAGGACTCTGCTCTACAGCCCCACCAAGGTCTCCACAGGTTGGCTTTAAACCCCAGGAGAGTCTTTGTAGCCCCCAGCTTTGCTTCTAGAACTTCTCTACAGCCCCACCAAGGTCTCCACAGGTTGGCTTTAAACCCCAGGAGAGTCTTTGTAGCCCCCAGCTTTGCTTCTAGAACTTCCCCCCAGAGCTGACCTGGGGTTACGCATCTGACTCGTCCCTCTGCAGCTCAGCCTGGGCTGAGCTCCACGGTGTGAGGTCGTTGTCTGCAGAGCCACCTCCTTGAGGATGGACTCGGGAGCAGCCACTGGTGTTTTGCAGACAACAACGAGTGCACAGCTCAGCCCTCCCTGTGTGGAGCCAAAGGCCAGTGTCTGAACACGCCGGGCAGCTACAACTGTGAGTGCCAGAAAGGATTCTCCCTGGACAGCTCTGGTGTCAACTGTGAAGGTGGGTCCGTGTCTCTGGGGCTTTGATGGGCACGTGTTCCATGGGGAAGAGTTCCTGGTTTGCTCACAGTCCAGCCAAGAAGGGACTGGTCCTTACTGAGGGCACCAGAGACCCACGTGGGAAATCCTGGTGCACAGAAGGCTGCCTGAAGCAGGACAGACCTGGTCATGGTCCAGGCCAGACCTTAAATCAAAAAATATCCAAGCAGGGGCTGCAGGAGGATGGTTGTGGCCTTGGGGGTGGGTGTGTTGTTCAGTGTCACGCTGCAGAGATGTGATCAGGCAGAAAAACCTCATTAGTGGGCCCCTCACTCCAGGAAGGACCTTGAGGGGGTGGAGCGTGGCCAGAGAAGGGCAACAAAGCTGCTGGGGAAGGGTCTAGAGGCCAAGTGGGGGGAGGAGCAGCTGAGGGAGCTGGGGGTGCTGAGCCTGGAGCAAAGGAGGCGCAGGGGAGACCTTCTGGCTCTGCACAGCTCCTGACAGGAGCCTGGAGCCAGGGGGGGGTCGGGCTCTGCTCCTAAGGGACAAGGGACAGGACAAGAGGAAACAGCCTCAAGTTGCCCCAGGGGAGGTTTCAGTTGTCCCTGAGGAACAATTTCTTGCCCTGGAGGGTTGCCCAGGGCTGTGCCAGGCTGCCCAGGGCAGTGGTGGAGTCCCCACCCCTGGAGGGGTTCCCAAGCTGTGGAGATGTGGGGTGAGGGACACGGGTTGGTGGTGCCCTGGAAGCGCCGGGGCACGCGTGGACTCCGTGATCTTCAAGGTCTCTTCCAACCCAAACAATCTATGCCTCTGAGCAGCACCCAACCACATGAGCACCCTCAAGGCTGCCAGGCAGGTTCCATGGTGCCAGGGAGAAGTTGTCTCCTCAGTTGTCTCTTCTCCACTGCTGCAGATGTGGACGAGTGTGACGGGAACCACCGGTGCCAGCACGGCTGCCAGAACGTGCTGGGGGGCTACCGCTGCGGCTGCCCCCAGGGCTACGTCCAGCACTACCAGTGGAACCAGTGCGTGGGTGAGTGTGGGACTGGGAGCACCCTGGAGCTCTGGGATGGGAGGAGAGGGAAGCTCAACCACCACCCGTGTCCCTTTCCAACCACCCTGCCCATCTCTGATACTGGATTCTGGGCTTATCTCGGAGCTTATAGAATCTTGAAGGTTGGGAGAGATCTCGAAGGTCAGTGAGTCCAACCATCAACCCAACTCTGCCATGAGCATTAAATTGTGTCCTCAAGTGTCTGGGGAAGTGCCTCCTCCTGCCCTGGCCCAGAGCCTGACCATGCCTGTGCCCAGAGGTGGTTCCTCTGCCCAGAGATGGTTCCTCTGCCCTGCCCCAGGTTCTCTCTGCAGCAGTGAACTTCTGGAAGCTGCTCTGAAGGGTGATAAGCTCCCCGTGGTCCTGTTGTGTGCAGCTCCCTCCTCTGCAGGAGAAACACATCGAGGCAGTTCCTCCAGGGACCTGCACACAACCATCAGGACCATAAAGATGAGCAGGGAGCTGGAGACCCTCTGCTGGGAGGCCAGCAGGAGA